>NC_142182.1:19662500-19810000 GCF_026936395.1 Plectropomus leopardus
TAATCACTTAAAGTTTTGTACAAAAAAATCATCTGCAGATGAAACAATTATGGAAGTAATCATTAGTTGAAGCCGAACCATATCTTGTTTTGTCATTAAGTCGACCAAAGACCAGGAATTTCTGTTAAAAGCTGTTGAAAAAACTCATAAGTGGACCTTTGAATTGAAATATTTTGTTGCAAAATTGTCTTGGCAATCGGCTCTGCCTGCACATGGTCAAATTAAACCCCCTCTTCTCAGAACATCAGTTACATTAACTGAGAAAACTACATAGAAAGATGCAAATATATATAAATAAATACAAGAGACATCAGCATAGTCGTCAGACTTATAGAAACTAAAACTGCTTGGCTTAATCAGTCTGAAACACGCAGATAAGCTGCCATGTTTTCAAATCGTTTGAATGGCTGATGAACCCACTGACCTCAAGTTTACTGGATTCCTGTTATTCGTTTTTTCTTCTTGTGTACACAGAACTGCCTCTCTGCTCTCTGCAGATGTGCCAAACAATTGGCAAGTCGTCACTGTAACAGCAATGTGGCAAAGGTTTTTACAAGTCTGTACATTAATAGTTTTAGGTTTACTGATAGCTCTGTGTGTCTTCTGAAGTCATGTTGGTGATAAAAGTGTTTGAACGTGTTAAAAGCAACTGGCAA
The DNA here is from genome assembly GCF_026936395.1 of Plectropomus leopardus. Classification (NCBI taxonomy): domain Eukaryota; kingdom Metazoa; phylum Chordata; class Actinopteri; order Perciformes; family Serranidae; genus Plectropomus; species Plectropomus leopardus. The sequence goes on from NC_142182.1 coordinate 19,663,157, forward strand.
CTGAAATCGCCATTGCCACCTGTGGTGCCTGGCCTTGAAATGGTATCCATACAGATCCATAACACCCAGCCATTATTTCACACATTTCTGCTAACATGCTGCTTTTCCCTCTCCTCCTCTCCCTCCCTTGTTTTCTCAGTCTCTCTTTCTTTTCCTCCCTCCAGCCTTGCTCTGTCTGGAAGCTGCTGAGGAGCTGAATGGTCAAAGCCAGGATGAAGTCATCATGTCTTTATATCATTATATTCTCCTTTTACCTTTTTTAGTCACAGAAAACCCATAAGGGTGGGGCGCCAGGGCATAGATTGGCCGTCGATGGGAGCGACACACACACACACACACACACACACACACACAAACACACACACCCTTTAACCCTGTTATGTGCCCACTCTTCAGCAGGCCCCGTCCTTTCCATCCTGACTCCCTCAGAGTTTCCATGACAGAGCTACTTTAAATGGGCACAGTCACATTTCTTTTTGGGAAATGCTGCGTAAAGTGACGTTGACATTTGGTGGATAATACTCTACTTTATGGCTGTTCAGGAAATAATCATCACTTTTGTGGTGCAACATGTCTCAGTGAAAAAAAAAACCTTTGAAGGTCCACCAGCTTTCATTTGGAAAAAAAAGTGGCTTTGGGGGTTTTTTTCACCTCAGTAGAACTTATAAAGTACAACAAGCGCTACCTGTGCTGCCAAAAACTGCCGTTAAATAGAGGGTGAAGCCACCAAAAACAATTCTTCACACATTTTTTGATAATTTTCTGAAAGTATAATTGATTTTTTCACATATATTTTTTTGGCTTCTTACAATCCCCAAATATTTCTTAGAACTGCATCATTAACTGGCGTTACATGTTGTCATTGGAGGAGCTCTGCTTGGTGATGCAGTTAATGGTTTTGCAGTAGTTTGTAACACACCTACATCACCCAGTTTGATAAACATCTTCAGCATGAAAACTCAGCAGCAGCTAATTCCCAACAAGCGTCTTTTCAGCTACTTTTCCACTCAAGCTAATATATTCATGTGAGTTTATGTGTGTGTATTCCAACATAAGAACGTACACATTGACTGACTGTTTGCCACGGACAAACTTTCCACACCGTGGCACACACACACACACACACACACACACACACACACACACACCACACACACACACACACACACACACACACACTTTTTCTTTTTTCAGTGTGTGTGTATATGAGCGCAGGCTGAGTAAACCCCACAGTGGTTTCCAGGCTCAGGGTGAATAAAGGTGCCTTTTGTCAGGCCTGGGGTGGGTTGGGGCGGCCGGTGAGGAGGCGGCGGGGGTGTCCAGTCTGGAACAAGCATGAATGTTCCCTCAGTTCCCTCAGACATCGCACTTCCCTGCCTACTTTCACAGCAGCACTAGAAGAGAGCAAGAGAAAAAGAGGTGGGGTAGGGAGGGGTGCCAGGGTGGAGGAGGAGGAGGAGGAGGAGGAGGAGGAGGTGGGGTGTGTTTGAGGAGGTGAGCGGGAAGCTGGGGGGTGGGGTTTGCATCCAGCCAGTGAGCTCATTGGAACAGCGTTGTTGTTTTTATCCTCCTACTGAGCGTGTAGTTTTTGGAAGGCATACGAGCCGCCGGCCGGCCAGCTCCCTCAGTTGCCCCTTACCGCTGCAGCAGAGAGGAGCCACCCCCACCCCTTTACACACACACATACACACACACACACACGCACATGCGTGCACACACACACACTCACACACACACACACACAGCTGGCCTGACTTACCCACAGGTATCACCCCTGGTTTTGTTAGCGAGGTCAAGCGAAGACTTAAGCGAAGATAGCTTCACTGAGTGAGTTTTCTCATTTTTTTCTTAATCTTCTCATTGGCTTCTCCCTTCTTTCTGTATTTTTTGGGGTTATTTTTTCCCAAACATTTCCACATCCTCACACGGCGGTGAGAAACCAAGTGGACCGACAGAAGAATTTCACACCCTGATGTACATCGAGGACAACAAACGCTGAGAGAAAGCAGGAAATTGCAGCGCAGAGAGGTGGAAGAAGACAGAGACAGAAAGGTGTCCTAACTGGATTTGTTTTGTCTGTCTCTCTGTGTCTCTCCCAGCCGTCCGGCGCTCCGGTGGAAAATGATCCTCTGGGCCCGCTGCCTCCTGGATGGGGTAAGTTTGCCTAAAGCACACTCCTAATACATACACTCCAGACAAAGTTATGGATGTAAATTGGTCTTGAGGTTTGGACTTCTCTCAGATTTTGGTCAGTCTTAAAGGCCTCTCTACCTGCTGGAGGTGTCTGGTGTTGAAGAAAATCTGATCAGCCAGGACAGGATTCCTAAGTTTGAAGCTGTTTTCAATCAAAACCTGAAATCCTGGCCAGTTTTGTGCAGGTATTTTTGATGACTCTTTGCAAGCAGTCAACAGCAGAGCAATGCAATTTGTCAAGCTATGATCCGTGGGCTCTTGATTTAGTCAGAAGTTGTTGAAAATGTGTTTTTTAAATTTCTGCAGACAGTTGTGATAGTGTGAGTTTTGCACAAAGTATTGCAAAATGTTTACAGCACGGGAGCATTTTACTTTTCTCCACAGAACTCAAACACATTTTTGATGAATTTAGCCTCCATGCAACATCGGAAACTGGTTCTGAGCTTCTTCCTCGTGTTCTCCCACTGAGCACAGCCATTAATTGATTGATTTACGTCTCTGATTTTCATTCCGCCACTGAAAATCTGGATAAAGTGTCTCTCTGGGTTTTTTTCATCCCCTGCTCATGTTATACCAATCCATCACTGTACGCACTCCCTTTACTCTTAAGTCCGCAAATTACAGAGGCTGCGTTATTGATGGGACTCTTCATCATCCAACATTTTCCCAAATGAGTAATGTAATCGGATCCACGCAGAATCATGTCACACACATTCATTCATAAAGGAACGCCGCTGGCAGCTCCGTACCAACATTTTCACAGACTTCATCACACAGCCATGTTCGCTCCAAAAACCCCTCGCTCCCTGCCCATGATGCCTTTTCAACATGTTGCGGTACCTCAAGACCAAAACCTCAATTATATCGCTGGCTCAGATTCGCCTCTCTGGCGTGCTCTTTTTTTTTTTTATCTGTGGTCGCTTCCCTCGCTTTTTTTTAAGGCTCAAATTCAAAAAGAAAAAGATGTGAGAAAAGAGGGAAAGATGGAGGAGACGTATGAGAGACACTGGAATGAAAGAAACGAGAAGGGGGTGGAGGGGGGGTTCATACTGGATAGTAAAATGGGGGTGGAGTGAGCCAAGGAGAAAGCTAGTAACAGTTGCAATGTGAGCACTACTGTTTCTGGGCCCTCCACACACTCCTGTTAATGAGAAAAAGATGTCAGAGCGATGGAGGGAGGAGGATGGGGCACCAGCTACTCTCTCATGAGACCAGTGGCTTACCTAACACACGCACACACTTTACACACACTTCCATAAAATAATGTTCTGTGTTAAAGGTGCTTCCAATGTCGTCCTTCAACCATTTCGTGCCTTTTTGTAACAAAACCTTGCCTCTGTGCCTAACAGAGCATGGTCAGCATGGTCACTTTGACTTTTAGACACCCCCACCATGACCTTAATGCCACACACACTCACACACACACTTAGGTTTACCCCGGTGAGGTATTCGAATCAAGCCATAGTGAAATATCACACAGCCTTGCTGGTTTTCTATCACGCTGGTGAGATTTTTTTTCTCTCCATGCCGAAAGAGAGAGTGAGGCCAGTTTTTGCTGTCGGAGCCACTCCGGTGATCCCTCTGATCTCTGTTGATTTATATTGGAATTTATGTGTTTTTATCAACTTTCCAACTTCACATATCTCAAATCCTGTTAAACTCATTTTTTTCATTTGTGTTTCTATTTGTATCCACAGAGAAGCGCCAGGACAATGGCAGAATTTACTTTGTCAACCACAACACACGGACAACGCAGTGGGACGATCCTCGGACCCAAGGGTGAGACTATGAACCAGAAAAAGCACTGGTGTGTGTGTGTGTTGGTGTGCGTGCATGTGTCTGCCTGCTCGTTGGATGTTATGTCGCTTTGGGTGTTTGCTCTTCCTGGTGAAAATTAAATTATCATACACAGTTTAGTGTGACAACAGAGGGAGTCGTCTGCATTATGATGTGTACATGTTTCCCACTGATCAGGGTGACTCCTGGAATATTATGGGATTTAAATATTTTGAAGAAATTTGCAAGAACACAGCAGAAAACATTTTACAAATTGACAGTTTGGAGCTGAAAAACAGCACCAGTAAAAGAAAATTTTGAAATGCGTGAAACCCGATGACCTTCGATCTATCTTTATTTGATCATTTTCTGGCATCGCTCTCTATTTATTTGACATTTAAACACTTCCTGAGCTGAATTATTTTCCTCTCACCTCACTCATTCTAATTGAACCTCTAATTTCACACATTACAGATTTAAATCTTCAGGCTCGTGAAGGTGCAGGGCATCCTCTTCTGTATATGACATCATAAGGGCGAGCTGGAGATGTGGTGACGAGCCTCAGTTTGTGCCTCTCGTCTGTTAACATTCAGGTCACAGAGCTAAGTATAGTGACCTTTGACTGACTCAGAAGGTTGTCAGACAACACTTACTGCTGTTGTGAAGTTGCCTGGGTCTAGATCTTTGAATCCACACACTCCACCAGATTCGAGATGACCTATTGATTAAATTTAATATGGAAACGCTATGAAACAAGTTAAAATTCTGTCTGATATCAGGCAAGTTCTGAAGATATTTCCAGAATCCCCAAAAACTATGAACGTCTGAACAGGGAAAAAATAAATTTTTTAAGCAGTTTCCAATCAAAGATGGTAACCAAAAAAGATCCTTGCCTAGTTTCTTTGGTTATCAGGTTAAAGGTCAGTGTATTGATGTTCATATAAAAAAACCTTGATATTTTAATTGTGTCCAATAAAATGATCTAGCATATTTATCATGACTGTTAACCTTGTTAAAAAACACAACTTGTTACACGCAATTTTTTTTTCTGTTTCTTGTTTTTGTTTCATTTGTAATTTTTATCCCAATGATTGTGTGAAGACTCTCAGTCATCCAGGTCATGGTAGCTTTAGGTGCTGTATCATAGGCAACTGTACTTTCTTGAGGATGTTTCTCAAAACTGAGGTAGCCTCTTGGATGAGAGAAAATGAAAAGAAATGTCTTCAAGAAACTCAAGGATCTCCAAATGCCCACCAGAATCCTGATGATTGAAGTGTTGTAAAATGACCTTTTGTGTTTGTCAAAGATTGGTGGGTATTTATTTTTCTGACAAACAGATGTTTAGTCTGTGCTTCAAATGTAACACACAAAAGGCGCAAACTGTGGCTAGGCTGGGATGAGGAATTCTGGGCCGCATCACAATATTGCTCTGAGTCAGTAGTCTTTATAATAAGGTAACGTTAAATGGGCCACTGCTGCTGTGAACCCCACTAATGAAGGCTCTTTAGACTTTATTCTGTTTGGCCGCAGTCTGGATGCCCTTATGGATCCTCAGCGGAGACAAACTCCTGATATGGCTTTAAATTTAAAGCAGCGTAGGGTTTTTGTTTCAGCGTACAGGGCTTTAGATCCACAGGTTGGCGGGGAGGTGTGTTAGTTTCATCCCCAGGACGGGGCCCCTCCGGCTGGGACCGTGCTCACTGCCCTCTCCCTGTTGCAGGATGATCAAGGAGCACCCCCTGCCCCCGGGCTGGGAGATGAAGTACACCGCAGAGGGAGTCCGATATTTTGTGGACCACAACTCACGCACCACCACCTTTAAAGACCCCCGACCCGGGTTTGAGTCAGGGTAAATATTCTCTTAGCCCTTCCTCCCAAATCTGCTTTTGAAAAAAAGTATGTCACAGGCCGAGGCAAAGACATTCTGAGGAAATGATCATTCAGTTCATGGACGAAAAATACATGTAAAGTGAACTCAATCAAAACATCTTTTAAGTTGTTTTATTATAGCACAATGTTTTTGCCTGGGTCTGACATAACTGCATTGTTAATAGTAATTTAAACAATCCCCTCGTTTTGTGAAAACCTTAAAGATCATGATAAAAGTTAAAGCTATATCTTAATCTGAACTCCATTATCTTTTTTTTAATTTTTTATCTGCATCGTTATTGAGCCCATGTTTTATCCATTGCCTTTCATTTCTTTTTTTTTTTTAACAAAATATTTCTTTAGGCCAGACAGAGTCACCTTAAGCCTTACAGATATTTTAACAAGAAGTCCTTTTTTATAACAGCAACATGTTCATGCTAGCGCACACACACTCACACACACACACACACCTCTTCCCCTCAGCCTGTGGATGTTTGCCTTGCCTTGAAGCAGTCTCAAATCTCACCGCAAAAGTTAGGAGAATGTGCAGATGTGCGACAAGAGATCCACTGCAGACTGCGCTGGCATGTGTGTGGGTGTGTGTGTGTGTGTGTGTGTGTGTGCGCTGGTGTTTGTGCCTTTCTGTGTTTCTGTTCATCATACAAGTGTGTTTTAGCTTGTGGCGTGCTTGTGTGTGCGTGTGTGTGCATCTGCAAGCTGCGTTTGATGCTGATATTTGAAAATATTTTTAGGCCAACGGTTATGGAGGCCTTTTGAAAGAGTCTCAACTGTTTTTACTCTGAATCCTGCAGCAGTGTGTGTCCGCGGCCAGCGCTCTGCCGCTGCGGTCTCCATTTCCTAACCCAAACCGAGATGTGCCCGGCAGCTCGGCAAGCACAAACCCGACGCATTAGAGGCCTCCTTCTTCTTCTCCCGCCCCCCCAAATTTCACCCTCTCTCCTCCCTTCCTCACATTATCTCTCTAACTCTCTTTCTTTCTCTCTGTGTCTCAGCCTCTCCGGTGCTGACAAGGCACATATCCAGCGTGTGTGTGCAGTGGGTTGGTGGAGCTTATACTAACACAGCTGCAGGCCCAGACTCACCTCTGCCTCTGAGACCCAGACACACACAGTCGTTATTTCGAACAGAATGGCTGCTGGTGTGAATTTAATATTTGCTTTTTGTCTCTGGTCTGAAACCTGGAACATGAGGGCCTCCTAAAGGAGATCGTCATTTTTCTGTTGTAAAATTGACTGAGTCTCTCTCTTTGTATGTGTGTGTGTGTGTGTGTGGGTGTTTGTGCATGCGTGTGTGTGCGTGCAGGTCACGGCAGGGCGGTTCACCTGGTGCTTACGACCGCAGCTTCAGGTGGAAGTACCACCAGTTCCGTTTCCTGTGCCATGTAAGTGTTCACTACAGTCTCAAGCCACTTCAAAACTGTCCCTGTCGACACACCTCACCACGATCTACGTGTTTGCGTCTATCGCTGGAGTTTTGGTTTGTTTAAGTTATGCCGATAGTTTTGTTTTATATACTCAGATTTTGTTATATCTTTCTATTAGATTTTTGGCCCCATCCCAACATAGTTTGGGTTTTGAGGAGCAGAATTCTTTAACTTCAGGCTACATATATGTGATAGAATTTTTAAATTATTGACTGCATTTGATTTATCATCAGTGGTTAACTAGAACCAGATTCTGCTGAATTAAAGCAAGTATCATAACTAAATATATCACTATAACACAAGTACTCACCCATGTTTAGCTTAGCGAGGGTGTTTCTGGCAAAGACTTACGAGTCAAATTTGGATTGGCGTTAAAGTTAGAAGATGTTTGTGTTAATCAGCAGCTGTCAGCGTCTTTAAAGACTTTTCGGGAGGTTTGCTGACTCAAACCTTTGTAACAATTAATTGTTTAACATATAGAGTTCTTTTTAGCTTTACGGTGATGCTAACTTCTTGATGTATTTATGTTATTTTTTATTTTGTCTCTGTCTAGTCCAATGCCTTGCCCAGCCACGTAAAGATCTCGGTGTCCAGACAGACGCTGTTTGAGGACTCGTTTCAGCAGGTCAGAGACAAAGAAAACACACTCCTGTCCTACACTTAAATATAACTACACCGATTGTGTTTAGTTTGCCAAAAAAAAATAAAAAATCACCACATAATTATGGGATCCACTCATAGTACTTGTTTTTTTGTTGTGTTTTGTTGTTTGAAATTCAAAAAGCTGTATTTTGAAGCTTTTGTATGCACTTTATTTACACTCAAAGTACTAAAAAATGTCCAGTTTGAATTTTTTTTGTAAATTAGAAAATGTTCAGCGGGCCAAATTTGTCCAGAGAGTTGTGAGTTGAGTATGACTGATTTAGAGGATGAAAACACACATTATTCATTTCAGACTTCACTCAGTGACTGAGCCATCATTATCTTTCACAGCAAGGAAAATAAAAGATGAAGATAGATGTTTAATCCACTTAGTACTCATCTCCAGTTTTCTGTCAGTCTCAAATGTTGCCTGTTAAAAAATATTTGTATTTATAGTCATGTATGTCTTGTTCTTTTTTGTTGTTTTTTTTTATATCAGATCATGAATGTGAAGCCATACGACCTTCGCCGCAGACTCTACATCATTATGAGAGGAGAGGAGGGGCTAGACTATGGCGGCATCGCCAGGTGAGAGCAACAAAAAAAACAATGCACCCTTCTCTAATTTTGTTTTTAAATGTTGTTTATGGTGATGGTGTTTTTTTCCTTCTCCTGATGCCGCTGCACAGACTTCCTCCTTGAATTTAAACAGCTTTTATGTTGGTGTTAACTTCAGTTTCAGGCAGGATTGATTTTGAAAAATCACATAGAGGCACTGAGGTGTTGAAAATGCTGATTTTCTATTCTCTGTAAATCCTTAACTTATTATTTCTCTGGTGTGTCAGAGATTTGTGTGTGTGTGTGTGTGTGTGTGAGGATTCTCACTTGTAACCGGCAATCGCACAACACCTCCTACCCTCTTGCAACATCTCTGTCCTCCTTCCCTTACCCCACCCCTCCATCCACCCATCACATGTATCCATCCTGCCCCCTGCATCCGCTGTCCTCCAGGTCTTCCTCTCTGTATATGTTGTTATTTTTCTGTTGGCAGTGTTCTCATTTTTCTGTTTGGTTTTGCATTGTGTCTCTGTCTCCGGTGTCACGTCAGTGGTTTTACCCTATGGTAGGTGACATCATGCTGTTCTACCACAGGGTAGAACCACGGACGGGATGTTGTGAGGTGTCTGCGTCCGTCCGTCCTTCAGTCAGTCCATATCCCTCCCCTCCCATAAACCCCAAGGGGGAGGGCAGGGGCCTTGGGAGCACTAGGGGCTGGTGCTGCAGCTGGTGGTGGTGGTGATAGTGGGCCCTCATTCTCTCTAACATGCATCCTTCCACAGTCTGTTTGTGTCTATTTTATTCTGCCCTGTTGTATTTATCCGCCATGTTATATGTATTGTCCCCATGTAATTTATATGTGCAAATTTGTTGATGTACTATATGTTCTAATTTATACCGCTAGACAGAGTACACTTATAAAATTCTTATTTTTGACACCTTTTCATGCAACATTACCACAAAAAAATAGCGTAGATGAAGAGAAAATAGTCTTATTTATGTTATAATTCTTCATCATGTTTATTTGCCAGAATCTGAATCAAGGATTTATTGCTAAGTAGGTTGTTATTTACATTTGCTTTGGTATTTTGGTGCATTGATTAAACTTACAATAAACATTTTAAGAGGAATAAATTAAGACAAAGCACTGCTTCATTCAGAAATTACATATAGAATAGAAAAATTTACATTAAAAAATGCACCTTTAAAAAATACCATGACATAATAAATGTGTACAGCTTCGCTGTTTTAGAATAAGCTGTACAGTTTTGTGCAAGATTTGCAAAAATATTTAGCAGTGGATGTGCAAAAGTTAACAGTAAATATGTGCAATGTGCAACCCTTCTGTTTCTGAGATTACAATATAAAGATTATTACCACTCATATCAGTCCTGGCTCTGTTTAAATGTAGTAAAATCTGTCAACGTGGACCTCGAAAGTTCAGAAATTATCACATTATATCTGTTTTTTTACATGGCGAATAACTGACGTGGAGTTATGTACATTATCGATCTAAAACATTCATTAAATGAGAAGCTGTAAACTGACATTTTTTTGCCAAACGTAATTCAGGATTTCTTTATTCAGAATTTAATTTAATTCAGGATTTGGAAACCTCCATTAAATTCATCTGAAGTAACATTAAATGACTCAGAGTGCAGTCGTCACACTCTGCTTTACTAAGATGACCTTGTCACATTTAGAAGGTGGTAGTTATTTTCAAAATACTTACAAAGAAAAAATATTAAATACTTCATTAAGTAATCTCTAACCTCAGTGGAGTTGTACTCAAAGTTAAACCTGCGTGAAACTCACAGACTCAGTATTGTGATGTAATGAAACAGAGAGCCAGCATCTCCTCCCTGAATCCTCTAGTCTTTCTCTATAAATGATGTTCATTCATTCATTAATCCTAAATTAATATGTCAAACAAACCTGGGACTACTTGAAGGATAAGCACGGAGTTAGACACTGGGATGAGTCCACAGAACCAAACCTGCCAGTCAGTCGACTTCAGACCTGAACTTAGGCTATAATCAGTTTATTACAAAATTCAATCATACAATGTGTCATTCCTCTGAAGAGGTAGAATAACTGTGCAATATTGTGAGTTCTGTTATTTTGTTTTATATTTTCTTATAAACTGTGCTCGTTGATATTGTTCTGTGCTCTGAATAAATGGACTGTGATTGTTTTTGTCTTTTCTCCATCATCTGTCATATATTTTATCTGCCCTTGCTCTTGAACACAAAAAGTGCTACTTCTTATTATAAAAATCCCCATTGTTATAACAGTAATTAACCTTGATCCCTGTGTCAAACTGTGCTGTGCTGAGAAGTTGAATTTAAGGGAACTGGATCTGGAAATTCCTTGAATAGTCCTTGAATTTGATGTTAAACTAGTTGTTTGAACCCTGTAATAGTTTTTTTGCTTCCACTGTTTCCTCCACTTCCTCTTTAGACAAGTCTTTGATAAATAATTGATAGTTCTGACATGTTAATTTACAGAATCATACATAATACTTCCTGATATGTGACAGTATTGCACCCCTGCCATCATCACTCAGTCCTTGAGACAGTATCGCATCTTCTTTCCTGCCTTAATGTTGATGTCCTCTCGTTCTGCAGGGAGTGGTTCTTCCTGCTCTCCCACGAGGTGCTGAACCCCATGTACTGTTTGTTTGAATACGCCGGCAAGAACAACTACTGCCTGCAGATCAACCCGGCCTCCTCCATCAACCCCGACCACCTCACATACTTCCGCTTCATCGGACGCTTCATCGCCATGGTGAGCTTCACCTTGGTTTTATTAAATCATGCTTGAGATTTGGTTTGCTTTCAGGGAGATTACAGAACTTTAAAACTGAACTACAACAGGCATCATCTGTTATTTGCTGTTTTTACTTTTACTCTGTTACACTTGCTTGCCAGTCTAGTTATTTTTTTATATTTTTGTCGCAGAAAATGCTGCCTCAGACATCTTCTGATACTGAAATGCCATTTGTAAAATCAACTTTTTATTGTTTCATTGTCGCTAGTAGTTATTGCACCCAAGCAACCTTTGCAACTCCAAAATCCATGTCTTTATTTTGATATTTTGCCAAGAGGACTTCTCCAAAAACATCACTCTAAGAGGTGTCAGTGCCTGCAGAGATGCAAACTGCAGCACTTTTTTGTCAGAGCAGCAGACAACTGAGCTCCTTTCAGCCACTCTTTCAGCCACCACCATCTGTGTTAAAAAAGGATAGAAGAAGAAATAAAGCAGAACAGTGTGAAAACAATAAAACCGAGCATTGTGGTGTAGTGGAGGAGGATTTAACATATGAGAAGCTGGCTGAGTCACAGAGCTGCTTTGAGGCTTTCAAATGTTCCTGTTAAAAAGGATGAATCATGGAGATTTCTAGTTATTTTGATCTGAATACTAATTCAGTTCCTTTTTGTCATTATGACAAGCATAAAACTTTAAGGAAAACACAAGTTGACAAGTATTTACTGTATTGATATCGACATTTTGCCCCAAATATCCATTGTTGGTTGTGGTATCTCAGAAGCTGTATCTGTCTGACCTTCTATTTGACTCCATTTATATGCAGAGCAATATTTAAAGCATAATTTGATGACAGCATTAGTCCACGTTGTGTAGAGCAGTGTTCCCGCAGATCCTTAAAGTGTTAAAAGACATTCAGTTTATTAGTTTAGAAACAAGGCCTTAATTGGAATTAAAATGTCTTACATCGATCTTTCAAAAGTCTTAAAAATGCTAAGACATTGGAAGTCAGATTTGATTTATCTTTTTGCAAAATCTTAAAATAATCTGTAATAATTTAATAATTATATATTATAATAATTTATTGTGACACAGAACAGGATAGAGGATCATCCAATGAAATGAGAAATGAACCTGCTATTTTGAGGAGAAATCTGTAAATCTTGCGTTACGCCCCCTGACCAGTGTTGCCACCTGGGTAGTGACTTCGTTATGGACGGTACCATCCTATCACTCAAAGCAGCCGCACTTGCATAACTTAAAGCTTAAAGTCTTCTATGTTTTAAAGATCTGTACAATTCAGTAGTTTTCAGGTTTTGGTGTCTACAGTGTATAAACATGATGTCCAGTATGTTCTATAATGTCCCTCTTTCTGGGATCAACTCCAGAAAGCTGTAGGTCCCAAAACCAACACCCCCACCCCCCCCTCCCCCTGCCCCCCCCCCCCCCACCCACATCATGACCTCACTGCCTCACCCAGCCCACACCCGCCAGCAGCTGCCTATATTTAGTCCTAAAATGCACTTTGCTGACTTCCCTTATAAAGATGCTTGTCTCTACCGAGTCTCAACTACCAAACCCTGTCGCTGCCTCCTTTTCTTCCTCTTTTCTTTACCTTTTTTACTTTCCATCCCTTCCCCTCACTTTCCGCTGACACCCTCTCCTCTGTCTATAAATCTTCCTGTCTCTGTGTGTGTGTGTGTCTCGCTGGCTGTGAGACAGACACATGGTCAGTCAGGATACAGTAGGACAGAGCAGACTGACTGAGTCAGTCATTGGGCGTCTGTGTTGTTCTTGGCTCATCACAGCTCTGAGCCCTCTGTGGTTTTTTTAACATTAAACAGCTCCATCTGGCCGAGTCTGCTCACTTTCTGTGAACACACACACACACACACACACACACACACACACACACTGAGCAAAAATTGTGACTTGGTTTGAAGCAATTTTGAATGTATTTGTGTTAAGTGCACACAAAGGCTTCAGTTATCTTTGTGTTTTGTCTCTGTTTTTAATCTAAGTGAAAATAAGGATAAAAGGTGGAGAATAAATCACCAGAATGTCATTTTGTAGTCAAATCTTCGCTGGCAGCAGCTACAGTGTCAGTTCTCCCCAGGACCAATCAGAAACACATAGTATACGATTTACAGCTGAAGTTGTGGAAACATGCGAAAATGAAACTTTTGTGACTTGAATCAGTTGTTCTTTTGTCGTGTATATAAGCAGGTATTGGGTGTCTGATGCTTAATGATTTCAACAGATGAAGTGAGCAGAATTAAATCAGACCGCCATGATTCTAGAAATAAAAGCCCCATTCATGTTTCCTGTAAAGGTGACTGGCTGTTAAAACATTTTTAACACTTGAATGGGCACGAAACAATCCCCAGTGAATCATCAGTAAAACGCTAAGCGACTGAGATGAAAATATTTATGAATTTGTAAAGAACAAATTTGAACCACATGTCACCACCGGCCGTGCAAAAACACCATAATATCACAAAATTACAGCAGGGGAAAAATTTCCCCTCCACTTCTCTGCTTTGTAAGATCACATCATGAGTTAATTTTTTATGTATGCCTCTCTGAATTTGAGCAGTAAAGACCTGGAAATGTTCATTATTGTTGTTACTAACGTTACAAATCCTTCCTGCAGGCTTTGTATCATGGAAAGTTCATCGACACCGGCTTCACGCTGCCCTTTTACAAGCGAATGCTGGACAAGAAACCCACGCTCAAAGACCTGGAGTCCATAGACCCTGAGTTTTATAACTCCATCATGTGGGTCAAGTAAGTACTGCAGGATAAGTTATATCTTTGTGTGTTACTATGTTACGCTGACAAGGGCAGAAAGAGGAAGAAAATAATCAGTAAAAACATTTTTCCATTTTTCTTTTAATATAATTCTCTATATGTTTTTTTACAAGAAAACTCCAGGTGTGTAGGCCATTATGAAATCAGTCATGTCAAAAAAAAAGAAAAATTGAACTATTTATTAATTAAAACATTAAATTGATATTAGATATTAATGAATTAAATCTTCATTTAATGTGTTTTCCAAGGATAACTGACCTTTAAAACCGATGAGGTGTAGCTATAAAGGTATACTCTGCAGGATTTTCTTATAAGAACGATGTATAGACTCATACAAAAGTAATCCCTCTCTCATCGCTTATGACCCACTCTGTGTGTGTTTTTCTGCACAGACTTTGCCCTCTTACTGAACTTTCATATTTCATCTTCTTATTTTCTGTGTTTGGGATGTTTATGTGTGTGCATCCCCAACACACTGAGGTGAGGGGGCTTAATACAAAGGTGGCAACCAGATGCCAGACAGTATGCAGCAAGCATCAAAGAGAAGGCGCTAAAAAAACTTGTTAATATAGCCAGCAGAAATTACAAACCAGTGATTCTGGGGTTGACTTTTACTTTCACTTTCGCTGGCGAGCGTGTTCGACAATCCAGCATTGTATACCCTGAAATATTCACAGCCCCAAAGAAGTTAACATACCCTTACCCTAACGGCTGTGTAGTAGGTGATTTAAAATGTAAAAGATTTATCCATTTTGTAAAAATTAAGCTGTGTAGCAAAAAGTACTGCCTTTAGTTTAGGTTGTTTGTGTGTGTGTGTTTCCAGAGAGAACAACCTGGAGGAGTGTGGCGTGGAGCTGTATTTTGCACAGGACATGGAGATCCTGGGAAAGGTTTCCACTCACCAGCTGAAGGATGATGGAGAGAACGAGCTGGTCACCGAGGAAAATAAGGAAGAGTACATCAGGTATGATAACAAGCAGAGACAGCTACTGAAACTAAAGAGACAAAAATTCAAACTTCATCATTAAAAGTCTAAATGATACCAGCGGTGGAGAGCCAAACATAAAAACCAACCAATGGCTCTTCCAGGGTTCCTGTGGATCCTTAAAAAGTCTGAAAAGGCATTGGAATCATTAATCCTAAAATAAGGTCTTTTTATGGGTAGGAGTTTAGTCTTTTTCCTGACTTTACTTTGTAAAATCTTAAAATAATTGGTGGTAGTTATATGTTTTTTTTAATCACAAAATTTACTGAATGCTTTTAACATTAACAACACCAAAAAGAGATGTTTTATGTTACAATAAATATTTGGAGAAAATTCTTCCTTACCCTAAGTAATAGATGTCAGTTCATGTTTTTTCTGCAATTTTGTTTTTGGAAAATTAGTTTAGATTTCATTCTGTGTGGCATTAATTAATTCTTTAAAAGTCTGAAATCCAGCTCAAGAAATCCTTTTTTCCGTCCCTCAGCCTGCTGACGGACTGGAGGTTCACCCGCGGGGTGGAGGAGCAGACCAAAGCCTTCCTGGACGGCTTCAACGAAGTGGTTCCTCTGGAGTGGCTTCGATACTTCGATGAGAAAGAGCTGGAGGTGAGGAGGAGCAGGGGGAGGGCTGTGATAGGGAGAGCAGGCTTCTCAGAGCTTGAAAACTAATGAAACAAAGTCCTTTGAAAGTCAGGACAAGTGTAATGACTGGAAGCCTTCAGTAGTAGATTAAAATGTTCATAATCCAGTCATAAGTAGCCAGCCTTTGACAGTTTCTGCTCACTAAAATTTAATGTCATATTTTAGACTCGACAGTGATAGTTAATGGAGTTTATATTAGCAGATATGTCATTTGCTGTGTTTAGTGAGAAAGAAGACATTTCAGTGTTGTTTCCTCTTTTTTTTAATGGTTAAACTGATCTTGAATGTAGTTTTTAAAAAAAAGTCCTAAATGTAGTGTTCTGGTACTTCAAAATAAAAGAAAATCTCTTCTCGTATGGGCAAAATGATAGCAGTTAAACTTAATTTATATTTATATTGTATGTGATACAAAAAGGTGCGTTACAATGTACTTCAAAATAATTGAAAACATAGCAGAAATGATTTATTTAAAGAAAAATAAAGAAATCAGAGATGCTAAAATACAATTAACAGTGAGGTAAAATTTTCTAGAAAAATAAGTTTTGAAAGACGAGTGTCTTTTAAAAAAATCTTAGCAAAGTGCACACTCTCAAATCTGTTTGGAGGCAAATCCAGAGTGGCGGTGTATGAACCAAAGGCAGCATCATCTTTTTACCTATTTTTTGTCTGTTTCAGTGGTTTAGTTTATAAATATTTCCTGACTGGTGGACAGTTTGACTCCTGCTGCAGCTGAGCTCTGTCCCAGCATGTACTCATTTCTAACACACACAGAGGATTAAATTAAAATTAGTTAGAATGAAATTAGTGTTGAGTAGAGATGGGAAATACTGTGACCTACTGTGTTAATACTGTCCTGTCCTGTGACGTCCTCTGCCCACTGAGTCAGACAAATGAGAGGAAAAAAGGACACACAAGTTCAGCGGACTTGAAACATCATTTTGTTTGTTGCAGCTGATGCTGTGTGGGATGCAGGAGATCGACTTGGCCGACTGGCAGAAGAACACCATCTATAGACATTACACCAAGAACAGCAAGCAGATCCACTGGTTCTGGCAGGTATGGACACACTGCGGTTCAGTCAGACATCACAGAGGCTTCCATCTAAACACACACATCTGTTATGATGGCGTACATGTGTCCCGCTGTGTGTGTGAGCTCTGATGTGCCGCTGAATGACGGAGTTGTGTTCCGGCAGGTGGTGAAAGAGATGGACAACGAGAAGAGGATCCGTCTGCTTCAGTTTGTTACAGGAACCTGTCGGCTGCCCGTTGGAGGCTTCGCTGAGCTCATAGGTACGCAACGCTGATTCACACAACACCACAACCATAACGATGCGATATCATCGTCCTTTAGAGATTTTTGTGGTTTAAGGATATTTGGCATAAGTCACGATGGCTCTCCACTATATATTTGTTGAGATTTTATTTTTCCAAGGCGACTGTGAACACATCATCAATCATCGATCATTTGGGGTAGATCTTTTTTCCACCACAATACGGTTGTCTCATACTCAGTATTCACTTTTCTGTTTTTACTGATCAGCGCTGAGCAACAGTCAAATGCAATTCGCCACCTCCAAGAGAAATTTCAAGTTATTGTATCCCAGCTTTCCCAGTATTTGTACTTAAGGCTTTTAATTTGAAAATTCTGCATGACATTTCACTAACAGCATCTGAACATCGGTCAGGAAAAGCCAAAAAGTTAAAACAAAACAAATAAACAAACAAAGAAATAAAACTAACCTAAATCTTAATTTATATGCTTTTCTAAGACCATTACCAGGAAATGTGTTGCCAGCCTTTTTAATAATTGATTAATTACTTTGAGTAATATTAGGAGAAAAACAAAATGTATGTTTTCAGCTTATTAAATGGAACTATTTATTCCTCTATGACAGCAAAAACCTATCTATAATTTCTGGAGAAAACAGGACATTTGAGGACATCATCTTGGGCTTTGGGAAACACTTTTTTCCATTTTATAACTTTTCATAGACCAAACAACTAATTGATTAATTGAGAAAATAACTGAAAGTGAAAATGGTTAGTTACAACCCTAATATTTGACGACATACCTTTTTTTACCCCATGCAGGAAGTAACGGTCCCCAGAAGTTCTGCATAGATAAGGTGGGGAAGGAGACTTGGCTTCCAAGAAGCCACACATGGTGAGCTGCTGTCTTATCTGTTAACATGATAAACATTGTGTGTCAAAATAATCCAAACTCAAATGGTTGCTTTTAGATTTTATGGGTGATGTTCCTGGAGACAAGAGGAAGACTGTAGGAGGAAGGGAAGAAGTTGCAATTAAAAAGCTCAAAAAAGCTGACAAGTGCACCTTTAAGATTAGATAATGTTGTGCTGGATTACATGCTGCATTTTTTATTCTGAATCTTTTTTGTGTAGGTAAGCCATTTAAAGGTCCAGTTTTAAGGATTTAGGGGCATCTATTGGCAGAGACTGAATATAAAATTCATAATTATGTTATCATTAGTGTATAGTCTCCCGACGATAAGAGTAATATTTTTGTCACCTTGGAATGAGCCGTTTGTATCTACATCTAAAGTGGGACAAGCCAAATACTGACTCCAGATACAGCCATTTGTGTTTCTGTGTCGGCCTCTGTTATTTTATAACATGCTTTACACACAGGAGACGTTTCAGTTTTTTTGCGATATGCAACTTCACTGCTAGATTCCACTAAACCCTACACACTGGACCTTCAACCCTTTAAAACCTGTGGAAATTGGCTCGATTTCCTTTAAAACAAGGGAGGCGACAAGCAATTTCACAAGCAGTGTTTTTGCAATTTGCAGGAAATTTCTTTCCAAGTTGCCAGTTATATTCTTCCAATGTTTTCAAAAGAAATTAAACTAATTTTCTCAGGTTTCAGAGGTTTAAATGTTTGTGAAAGGCATATGAATGCAGCACAAAAAAAAACAGATGTTGATCCAGGTGTTAAATAGTTAAACCAGCGTTTAATCTCATGGTGATCAAGAGAAAAGATTAAAAACATTCATACATTAATCACACTTGTGTAGAATGTGATCATAACAGTGTTTTGGAGCTCCGGCGGGATAAGATCATTTGGTTTGAAGGAAGATGAGACAGATGAGACAGAATCAGACGGCTTCATATCAGTCATTTGAAAAGAGGACATCACTGACAGGGACACATCTGCTAATGTCAAACTAACATACGGAGCAACACTATTGCTCTGTGTCTGAGTCAGTACTTTTGCCAGACAGAGCTGTGGTTTTTCCACTCTGTGAATCCACAGAGAGAAATGACTAATGGTGACCTGCCTGTCTCCTCCTGTTTGTCTTTTCCTCACAGCTTCAACCGTCTGGACCTGCCGCCCTACAGGAGCCTGGAGCAGCTCCGAGAGAAACTCCTGTTCGCCATCGAGGAGACGGAGGGATTTGGACAGGAGTGACGCAGGAAACGGACACAAGACAGATAAAGGAGAACATTTAATTCAATGGGATAGTTTTTTTTTGTTATTAATATATATAATTTTGCATTTGTTAATCACAGGGCTGAGAAATCACCTGTCATCTATAGCCCCTCACCTGGAGGGGATCATTTTGTGAACTGAATCATGGGAGCTGTGAGACGAGGACACAGGAACATAGAGGAAGAGTGTGTATGCTTACCTGTGTGTATGTGTGTGGTTGCTCACATTAATGCCATTGTGTATATGCATATAAATGGTGTGTATGTCAATGTGGGTTTGACAGGACGGCACATACAGAGAATTATATTTGACTAGAGTCTCACCCCCCACATATACACCGATTCACTGCTTAGAAATGCACCGAAACAAGACAACAGGATAGTTTTAATGTAAGCAGCAACTCACAACAGCAGCAGCACAGCTACCCACAAATGCAGTATAACATATCTACAAGAGAGAGAGAGAAATACATTTTTTAACATTTTAAAAGTAACAAGAGAAAGAGACGGACAGTGTGAGAGAAAGAGAGGCAGTGTGTGAGTGCATGTGTGTGTCCGAGAGACAGAGTGCTGTTATCATGTACAAGTGCACCTCTGTTACAGAGGCTAGAGAGATGAAATGTGATTTTATTTTTTATTTTTCTGTTACTTGTGAAAATTCAGCATTTTTCTTCTGTACATAACTAAAATAAATGAGACTTCAATCTTGAGCTGTGTTGATGCTCTTTCTTTTAAGAGACGGTTTGACGCACATAAAGGGTTTATATAAAAACAAACAAACGTTAAGGTTGTCAAGGTTAGAATTTGGTGGTTGACTGTCAAAAGTCAAGGTCACTCTGACCTCACAAAAATGTTTTTGGCCAAAGCTCAATAATTCAAATGCTTTTTATGAAAAAAAAATCACACACATATCCAGTAGGTGGAAAATAATGAAGCAATGACATTTTATATCTGAAGATCAGAGGTGAACTTCACTGTGACATTATAATGTTCTGCAAAAATACTTTTCTAGCCATTAATAGACACCATAACTCAAGAGCAGAGAGGTGACATTTGGTCAGATTCTGAATTGGTGACACTCATAGGTCTTCTGTGCAGGGCAAGATGTGTGTGAAGTGTCTGTGTTTTTACAGACACAGATGCAAACCGTAAGTGCAACTTGAGTGGTTTGCAGAGGCAAACAGCAGTGAAGCAGTCATTCTAGTTTCTTCCTGTCACTCTTGAAAGACTGTGGTTCAAATAGAGCCTTTCTATTTGAAATACATGTAAATCGTGATCTCCTTGCTCCCTCCTCTCCACCTCTCCACCCTAAAACAGTGAGAGAGTTAAAAACTGAAAAAGACTTAAAAAACAGAAAATAGAAAAGTTTTCAGCGTACAAATCTGACTGAAAAAAGAGTGTCATGAAGAAAAGTCTGAAGATTGTCATTGGAAAAACACATCAGAATGCAAAAAAAATCAAAATAAAGTTTCGCAATGCCTGTTTTATATTTAGGTGGATTTTTTTTCAGTGCCAATATTTCCTTTATCGATGCCAGATTTCCCATGCAAAATTTACTGTTGCTGTTCTAGCTCCATAGTTCTCAATGATTTCATGACTGAGTGCCATTTTATGGAGCCAGCATATATTTTAGATGCACACACTGATTTTTTTAATGACAACTGACTTTTTTAATGACCTTTTTTATGACATGCTAACACTTTCCAAAATCTGGCTGTGATAAAGCCTGTGTAACACCTATAGTACACTCTAGTTTTCCCATGATTAATGCATTTGAAAGTAAACAGAGAGACCGTATTTTTACATTGTAGCACTGCTACTTCTGTGTGAGTAAAAGATCTGAATACTATTCCACCATTGGCAAAAACGAAAGTGGCGTCATGTGTGATTCAAATGTTGATAAATCCAGATTGGTGCATAGATATGTGTGACATCACCTTTGTCTGTCATTAGTGAGAAGAGCAGGGATGAAAATATATAAAAATTTGTGAAATATTCAAAGTGTTTGCAGAGTACAGGGGGATCCTGAAATGAGGGAGTACAGAGAAGCAAAGTGGTCCCTCTGCATGAGCCTCTGACAGATGGGGACTGCACTGAGATCTGCATCTTTGGCCAGTGTTGGCTCAGTTTGTACACAGAAGAAATGACGACAGTTTGGATCAAAGTCTGTTTCCACGTTTTCCTTTTGCGTAAGAGATGCAAGTGTATTCAAAGAGCACAAAGAAGCTCAGTGTTCTCACGCTGGCCGTTATAGCAGCGGCTGCAGCCAAACAGCAGCAGTGCAGCATTTGCAAAATGCTGCAACAGATTTGACCAAGAGAATCAGTCAGTCTTTGACCTGCATGTTTGGGACTGCATATCAAGGAGAGACGGTCAGGTTAGAGCAAGCATCACATGATCTGAGATGAACCTTTAGTAATACACACGTCCACTCCTCGTCTAAGACAATGCTGAAGTTTGCTCTACTGGGCAACTGATATTTATTAACCATGGAGTCAGTTGAGATCATATTATAAATGGTCAGTGTTGTATAAACTTTTCAGATATTTTTTGAATTTGGTCGTACTGTTGGACAGAGGTCTTTTCAGGTATTGAAGATTTACTGGCTATCAATTTGATGACAAAAAGTGATTTTTCAATTGACAGAGCTGGGGGGGGGTCCTCCACTGGCACTTATTTTGATAATCAGGCTCTATTTTGATGATGTTTTATGCAATCTGGCAACTTATATATACTAAAAGTACAATTCTCAATGTCGATCACTTCATTTTTATTGTGACTTAGAAATCGGGGGGCCACATTTGGCCCGCGGGCCGTAAGTTCTATATCACTACATCTTGGTGATATTATATTTTATTCTACTTATTCCATCAACTAATATTGCAACTTCCCGTACAAAAAAATACTAATGTGCTAGTTATATATACGGATCATTATTAATGTATTAGCATACTGCATTAATACCATGTCAAATTGCTGAATTGGATTTTCAGTTAAATGAGGGACCTTTATTGTGAAAGTACAGCCATCCTCGGCTCCGCCCGGAAGTAACTTCTCAGTTGTCTCGAGGATCCTCCAAGCTGCTCAGTCAGTGGAAATTAGTCAAAATATTGTCCGTATATTGTTCATGTGATACCGTGACTAAGTTAAATACCTCCATTGTTCACTTATCCACATTTGTAATGCCCGTCTGCCTGCACTCACGCGCTCCTGTCCGGTTAAACATGGTGAACGCGGATGAAATCGCCAAGTTGTGCTACGAGCGTTTCAGCCAGCTGCCCCGGAGAGGGAAGCCTGAGCCGGGCAGAGAGTGGACCCTGCTGGCCGCTGTGGTCAAAGTCACCCGGTGTGCTAACTCTGACACAGGTTGGACAGCATAATGAACTACAAAACACGTTACAGTATATTTCATGCTCTTTTTATGTCCACAATGTTCAATAACTGTACAAAAAAGCTTTTTTTTCCCGCCTTCCTAAACGTTTTGCATTTTAATATCGTTTTTCGTCCACTATAACGTTATCTAACTTTTAACGTTAGTGTTTATTGTTACTGGTAGTGAAAATAACACACATTTCATTTAACCCTTTGCAACCTGAGCAAATTGCCTTGAAACGCGTGAAGAGAGCAATGAGCATTGAAAGTGAAGAAAATATTTTTAAAAATACAGCAAAATTACCTGAATTTATTATTATTATTTTTAAAAAGGTAAATGTCATGGAAAAGTGCTTAAAAAATTTAATAATTTTTTGACGTAATTTTAAATATGTAATTGTGAAAAATGTTCCCTAGCTTTTTTTCTTTTTTCCCTAGACATCTTCCTTAGCTTTTTTTTTAAAAAATAATTGTATAATGTAATAATTTCTAGCTAATTGTTTGATATTTCTTACCAAGTTGCTTATTCCCTTTGCCCCCATGTTTTTGAAAGAAATCACACCAATTTTGGTTTAAATTATTGTGAGAAGCACCTGAAAGCAGCACAAGGAGAGTGATATTGCTCCAGGTTTTAAAGGACTAAGTACATTTTCCGGTTTAGACTTCAAAATTGAACAGAACACAACACAGATTTGAGTGAAAATATTTTTTTGCACATATTTAGGCTATACAAAGAAGCAGCTTAACACAGAAATACAAATTAGACCACAAAACATGAAAATGGATACAAAAATATGTAGAATACATATACAAATGTTAAAGTATGAGGATGAAATATGTGATAAACTGTATTCTCATCAAACTCTTTTTGTCCATTCACAGTTGACAAGGAGGTTGTTTCCTTGGGAACTGGGACTAAATGTATTGGACAGACAGCTATGCGTCCCAATGGTGTGTGGTCTTGATGATGTAACTATAATTGATGTCTTTGGTTTCCTTTATGTGCTGAGTACTCAGTGTCTCTGACTTCTATACAGAGTATATTTTGGCCGCCCAACCAAATAGATTTGCCACCACAAAATACTTTCTTTTTTGTTCCATTAGTCTGTGTGTGCAGTTGAATTGTGACTTAATTTAAATGTCCACAGAAATGGTGCATTTTGGAAAAATATATTCTCTAGATGAAAATTTGTTTTTTAATACAGAGCTCGATGTTTGTCAGTTTCGGACCTTAGATCGCAACAAATGATCTTTGGCACACTCCTTCAAAAATCATTGTTAAAATAATATTTGTCTTAGTTCCTGAAAAACTGGCTTTAAAACAATATCTTGTTTTTGTTTTTCTTGATTCTCTCACAGGTGATATACTTAATGACAGCCATGCAGAAATCATTGCTAGAAGGGGGTGTGTCAGGTGAGTGTTTGTATTCAATTTTCTGTCCCTAACAGCTTGTTGGCCCATGCTGACACTTGGGCTGCGTTCCAAAAGTTGTTGAACTTGCCCTCCCTCACTTCCCCTCAGCCCTTGGTGTTTCTGAACAGCTGACGTTGCACAGAGGCCACTCTGAAAGCTGAGGGAAAGCAATAAGCAACTATCTGCTAATAGACGGGTGGATTTTTATATGTGTAAGTCGACCTACACAGACCAAAGAGATATATTAGAAGAAGTGAAACTGAAGAGCATCAGATGGTGAATGTACCTGTATTTAGGTTTGTTTTTTTAAAATTTATTTTCCAGTTTATTTACCCTCTCCTTCATCTGAGTTTACCTATCACTGCCCCCTAACCATGGATGTTTTTTTTGCATTACATGCATAGCTGCAATGCATAAAGACCTCTGAGGTGACCATCGATGTTCACTCGCTCCCTCGATCTCGCCAAGTTCACTTCAGTTTTTCAGACTATTGGAACGGCCTTTAAGATGGCGACTTTGATTCCCCCAAGGGCATGTGCTGAGGGGAAGTGAAGGGGGGCGTGTTGAACGAGTTTTGGAACGCAGCGTTGGTCATTCTCAAAATTGAGTATAGGCTGTTGCCATACTGTGTGTGTGTGTGTGTGTGTGTGTATGTGTATGTGTATGTGTGTATATATTTATATTAAACGCTGTGTATATATATTTGTAGGTACCTGATCCAGGAGCTGCACAGAGCCGTTACTGGCAGGGACAGCTCTGTGTTTTGTCGGGCAGATCAGCGGGGGAAGTGGAAGCTTCAGTCAGGAGTTTCCTTCCTCTTCTTTACCAGTCACACTCCCTGTAAGTCCAGTACGCTCCCAGTGTATCTACCAGCAGTGTATGTTAAAGGATTCACGAGCTACACATATGTATAATATTTTTTTACGTGTTGCTATTTAGATTTATTTATGTAAGGCATGTTTTGTCTTAAGTAATCCATAGTTTTTCAATGATCACTTAGCTGTTGTTTTATTCTTCTAGTTCGTTCAGAGAGTTTAAGTCTCTTGTGTTGATCTAAATGCTGTTTTAGGGCCTTTGATCTTGTCAGACAGCTTTAGTCCAAAGCTGTCCCATGCTCAGAGGTTTGTCTAGGAAGCCAAAATCAGTCTGAATTTTTTTTTTTGTATTTTTTAAAAATTATTTTTGTAACAGGATTGGTAGCACAGTTACAGTTATTTAAGTGACAGAAAGTAAGTTGTAACATCGAAGTCCACTCCACCCCACCTACCTACCTCCTGATATGATACACTAGCCAGGCAGTAGCCTATACATAGGGCAGGAAGAGAGACAGACAGAATATGATATGCAATTTAAAAAAAATGAATAAGAAAGGAGAAAAACATGTTATGCACATGTGCCTATAAAAACAACAAAACATTAATACATTCAGCTGATCTGTTACTCCTCACTCCCGTCTCCTGCTGCCCAGGAACCCATAATCGCCATACACATAAACCAGCAGAATTCAGACTAATCCCAATTACATACTTGTGCTGAATTCCTGTGTTGTCCATGATGAGATCCACAGGAATAGCCAACAGTACACATAAAAAACACATATAAGACAGTAATCTGAAACTTCTTGTCTGTCACCAGGTGGTGACGCCGCCATCATCCCCATGACTGACAGCCAGTCTCCGTCCTGCCCGCCCGTCACATCTGTAAGGGGCCAAGAAGGGACTGATGGAAGAGGAGATCTGAAAAGGAAAGCTGTGGAACCAAGTGAAGGGAAAAACGTCAAACGGCCCTGTCTAGAGGAACAGGAGACAGCGCAGACAAAGCCAGAGGACACAGGAGACACAAAACAAACTTTCCTTTCAGATTCATCTAAAAGTGAAAATCCATCGCAGAGTCACTCTGCACAAACACGTGCGGAAACTGCCTCACAAGATTCAGGACAGCTGGAGACAAAAGCCAGAGACCCCTCTGACGATGCTAGACTGCAATCACATGTCCTTGACATTCACAGGACGGGGGCCAAGTGTGTCTCCGGTGGGCCGGCCGACCCTCTGCACCCTGGGGCGGGGTACCACAGCACAGGGCTTCTCCGAGTGAAGCCTGGGAGAGGAGAGCCGACGCTGTCCCTCTCGTGCAGTGACAAAATGGCCCGCTGGGGGGTGCTCGGCTTTCAGGGCGCACTGCTGTCCCACTACCTTCAGGAGGCGCTCTACTTCAGCACCGTGGTTGTGGGGAAGTGTCCGTACAGCCAAGAAGCGATGCAGAGAGCTTTGGTTACAAGGTAATGCTGAAACAATAAGTCAGTTATTAAACCTTGATGTAAATTAAATGAGTTTGAGTTTCACACTGTTGGCCACATAAATCAAACAGCTTGAGGATCTTGTGTTTGGCTTTGGGGAATTGCTTTGATTTAATTTATTTTCTGACGTTGACAAACAATTAATTACTGTGACGGTCTAAGTCTTGATTTGATTGGAACATTTTCAGAAAACTGGAGAAAGAGCCATTTCTAGTGTAACATGTTAGCTTTGTGAGTAGCATGTAAAATGCTGAAAAAAAAGGGGGGGGGGGTGCAACCAATATTGTTTTTTCAGGCCAAAACTGATTCTTATTATTTAATGAAACTGATAACTGATATTTGAGACTGATATGCATTTAAAATAAAAATGTTTAGAATATTTAGAATTTGGAATATATCAAATTCCAACACAAAACTTTGTTTAAATGTCTTTGGCAAATGTTTAATGAGATTTTACAAAGTAGTTCCTCCAATGCTGACACTTTCTTTGCATTTTTTAATTAATTTTATTGGCGATCATTAAAATAAAATGCCTATACAGATTATCGGCAAAATGTCAAATATCGACCCTGATAATCTGTCGACCCCTATCACAAACAGCTGTCAGAAGATGTTTCTCTTCTCCATTTGACCATGTTAAAGTCTCTCTTTTATGCAGAAGAAGCTATAAACACAACATTTTGACATGTGGATACTTTAAAGCTGGTATGGTAAATGTGTTGACAAACAAGTCGTGTTTCTGGTGAACATGAATCCAGTATTCACTTTCTTTATAATCTCTGTTTTGGTCTCCACCAACTCCTGCGAGAAATGTTGTTCTCTTTAGCTGCAAAATGTTTAACTGACTTAATGGGCTTGTCGCTAACTTTGCAGTTTAGTTCTGGACATGTGTGTAGTGTTTTTCACTCAAATCCTTTGTGGCTAGAAACAAAGTTGATGAGAACAGAATTTTCTAAGCAGGAAACCAAAATGATGAGCTGAATGATGCTAAAAAATAAAGATCCGTAGCTGAAGGGAACTGCAGAATCAGGTGATGATTCTCTGTGGGCTTTCACGTTTCACAGTTTAGCTATTATTCATATAACAAACAACAGTAGTACAGCTTTAAATCAAAGACCCCTGCTGTAGTTTCATCACATGTAGGTCAGATTTACAGATGCTGAATATCCACACTGTTTCCAGCCTCAGTGTTAGTCCTGTGAGAGAAACCCATTATACATTATCAGTCACTGTTACTTTTAACTGTGTTGGAGCATTTTGAAGGTGCTTTTCCTTTAGTGCAAAGGAGTCAGCAGGGTTTCTGGAATGTAGTCGTCCTGTTTTGACAACTTCTATTGCGCGTCCTGTCTGTCCTGGACGAGGAAACTCTCCTGAGTTGTTCTTTCTGAGGTTTCTATCATTTTTTTCCTCGTTAAAGTTTTTTTTGGAGAGTTTTTCCTTACCCGTTGTTAGGGTCCAAGGACACCGGGATGTTGTATGCTGTAAAGCCCACTGCTGCAAATTGTGATTTGTGATAGTAAGCTTTAGAAATGAAATTGACCTGACTTGACTGTTGCGCTCCAGGTGCTCCCATCTATTGGACCTCCCTGCAGGTTTCTCTGTGTGTCCACCTGAGCTGCTCCAGTCCAGCCTGGAGTTCCCCTTCAGCCAGGCCCAGACGGAGCTCCGACACCAGGCCCAACAGGGACGTATCTCTCCATGCGGAGCAGGTGGGATCTCTCTCTCACACACACACACACACACACACACACACACACACACACACACACACACACACACACACACACTCTCTCACTCTCTCTTTGGTCAGAAAGAAGCATTAATGCTGAATTTACATCATCACAGTTAGTTACTGTTATTTCCAGTTTCCGACTCATGAACAGCATTCACACTGTCAACATCCAAGCTGTGATTACGACATGAAAATCTGTCTGACAGCTCTCCTTTATCTGACTTTGTGCTTAATAATGTGGAAATATCTGAAAAACAGTGTGGTCCCTCACAGCAGCCAAAGTCTGTAGTTCAAGGTGTTAACCTGCAAAAGAAAAGTGTTACATCATCAATGCATAGTATTGAATTTGAATCAGATTTGTCTGAAAAACATTTGGCAAATGAGTCAAAAAAAAAAATTCTGGGTTCTTGAAAATTCATGTAAAAGATTTTAAAATACCTATTATTATATTATTAATATTGTCATAGTATGTACAGTAGAACAAGAAACAAAAAATAGGACTTATATTTTAATATTTTGGAATCTGTCAACATCAGAATAACTAAGATAATTACAGAATTTCAGCTGGTTGATGATTGATCCCAGAAATCTCCCTGGAGAGTCTAGAAGAAACCTAATTCTCAACTCATAAGTCATAAATCAGGTTCCTTTCGGATCCTTAAAAAGTCCTAAAAGGCATTGAATTAATCAATATAAAAATAAGACCTTAAGTGGTCTTAAAATGTCTTAATTTAATTTTTAGCAGTCTTAGAAGTGCTAAGACTTGGACAGGTATGATTTTATGAATCTTTTTTTTCTAACATTGCATTGTTAACTCTTAAAATAAAAGTAACTTAAAAAAAGGAGAAATTTACAATTTATGCTGTAAGCTGTAGCAACCCTGATAAATTGATCAAGAAAAAAGTAATCATAGCGTGATTACGGTCTCATGTGTTTCAGCCATCAGCTGGTGTAATGTGACCGAGCAGCCACTAGATGTCACTGCCAACGGTTACAAACATGGAGTCACCAAGAAGGCCTGTGGCACCGCTAAAGCCAGGTAAACACTGTCTTACACTATACATGATACAATATTGTTACATGAATGAGAAGTCACAGAATTTGATCACTAAGGAGTATTCATTTGGAAATGTCAGTTTGTGTTGATGCACATTTTGTTTCAACAGGTCTCTTCTATGTAAACTGGAGCTTTTCCACTCATTCCTGTCTCTGGTAGCAGCCACCGACCCCTCAGCACTTCCCGACTCCCTCAGGTAACAAACAATGAGCTCTTTCATAATATCACCGACTGTGGTTTTAAACAGCCTCAGACTTAATCTCAGCAACCACAAACACTAATGAAGATCTCCAAATGATGATGTGGCTTTCATTAGTTTTTCATTTTGAGTAACTCTCATCTCATTTGCTGCCAAAGCATGTCGAATCGACAGTCAGGCACACTACCAACAGCAATAAGTAAATGTTTGTGTCACAGTCACAAGAAGCAGCGTTATAAAGAGAAAGTGCAGGAGGGTTTAAAGGAATCGTACAGTCACAGCGAGCCACAGTGCAACCTGGACAAAAGACAAGTGAACACCGACTGATGCTTTTTATTCCATAACGTACACCGAGACCTTTGACTCATTTCTGTGACCTCCATGTGCTTTTGTTTACAACTCATGATTTATGGGGTTTTTTTTGTAGTTAGGATAAGATTATCCTAGGTATTTTTCTTCCAAATGGTGTCACAAGGCTTGCTTGGGGTTGCACAACAATTTTTTTCTTTGTGGGTGCATATTTATGTGCGCCGCTGCTCTCACTGTGTGTGTCTTTGTATGTGAAATTTAGTGCTCACATTTCAACTGTTAGTCCCAATGTGTGCATCTAGGGTTGTCCCTGTTCACATGCTCTGTGTGTGTGTGTGTGTGTGTGTGTGTGTGTGTGTGTGTGTGTGTGTGTGTGTGTGTGTGTGTGTGTGTGTGTGTGTGTGTGTGTGTACTGATAGCTGAGAATCCTCTCCAAAGGCAGAACAGTGGTCTCTCTGTGTATCAGCATTTTAGTAGATAACCTGATCCCAGCCCAGTACACCCGGGCCTGCACATAGAGGGACACACACTCATACACACTCATACACTCAGCCCCAGCATACAATGACAACATTTTCTCCAAAGACAATGGTATGACTGGTGAGCAGAGGCAGTTGAGGTCAGGGAGTGGCCATTTTTTCTGCAGTTATAGAGTTTTGTATCTGACGGGACATAAATCGTTCAATAAAGTAGCCGACCAGCTAAGATCCAAACTGTCCACTTTATCTGCACAAGATTTTGTTCTTAATGCAACGACCCCAGTAACGTCATTTTGCCAAAAAACATGTTAATCTTTTAACAGTTTTTTCACAGCAGCCATCTTGAGTCTCTTAACACTTGGTTTTAAAATGCATTTTGGTGATCAGGACACAGACAGACAGCCGAGACGTCGCCGTTCACACCTGTGTCTGTCGTGCGTCTCCAGCCGACCACTTGTGTTCAGATTTCATTACCGCCTGCATCTCTTCCACCAAGTCAAAGAGCACACACACAATTACATCCACGTCTTGGCAGTCACGTCAGCAGTTGTGTCAATACAGCTGAAGATATCGCTGTCAACAAAATTCATCACATCTCTTTCCATACAGCAGTACGAGAGATGGTTGTGCATCACTTAGTTAAATGTTTTTTTCTCTGTGTATGTGTTCAGCAGAGCCGAGCTGCAGACCTACTGGGACTACAAGCAGGCATCCCAGTTGTATCAGCAGGCCTGGCAGCAGCTCCGCAGCCAGGCCTTCCCCTTGTGGCCACGCAGTGACAGAGATCTCCTGCTCTTCCACTGAAGGCCCACTCTCCCAAAACCCCACTCTGCAGCTGAAGTGTCCTCGTCATGGTCCAACTTGCCTGTTGGGTCAGCTGGTCAGCGACGTTTGAGGTCTGGATAAGTATTGTTTGGCTATATCTGACTCTGCGTAGCCCAGGATGTTACTGCTCGCAACAGCAGGACACCCCGCTCTGTCATGCTGTTCTCAGAGGTTGATGACCGCAGCTCGGTGTCCTCAGATGATGGCTTTATTTTCACAATGTGTGTGTCTGCGTGACGTGTTGTGACTGCAGCTGGCCGGTGTTCATGTTCTGAAAACACAGCTGGACGTACCTGTCTGCAAATGGAAAAAGTTCTAGGACCGAAGTGCTCTGGTCAGGTGGACTGAAGACAAACCGAGCACGGTAATGATTGTACATGTGTCATGTACACGTATTCAGTTTGTGATGGCCTGTAAACCTGACCAGGGTGTTTCCAGTGCATGTTGGGATAGATTTCAGTCCTCTGGGACACTCATAAAGTCAAAGAATAAGAACCTGAAGCTGCATATTTCTGCACAACAGTTAGGTCCTTCACGAAGACCAGAAACCAAATCAATGCAGGGTTGAGGATCTGCTTTGTTATTGCTTTAGCTCAGCAGATTCCACTGACAAGTAACGACCCACTTCATCTCGGCTAACACTGCACAGCATGCTGCCAGTTATGACCAGGAAGCTTTCATTGTGTATTTAATGTCATTCTCCTTCCCCTGCAGCAGAGAGCCTCAGAGATTTACAGCTCTTGTTTTTTTAAATTGCTTCTTAAAGTGTCAGATTAAGATTCAGACAATTTATTTGAACAGCTTGCTGCTGTAAAAAAAAATATTTACTGCAAATATCTGGTGATGCTCAAGAAAACAACCCAGGTATGTCTTTTTATTTGAATGTTTTTCACCTTAAGTTTGAGGTTTAATTTCTTTATATAACTCTTCTCCTCCTCCTCCTCCTCCTCCTCCTCGCTCTCTCTTTAGACACAGCTGTGTGAAAGCATGGGATGCACATTTTACCACTCATTATAATCACATAATTTATATTACATTCAATATACAATTAGCCACAACTGCTTATTCAGCTAAGGGTTGGGGGGGCTGGAGCCTATTCCAGCTGACATTGGGCGAGAGGCGGGGTACATCTACGGCCAATTTATGTCTTTGGATTGTGTGAGCCAGAGAATGTCATCGTTTAAAGTGCATATGGGCAGACCTGTATTGTAAACGATATACAATTTATATTGTTCACAATACATTCTTAGTGTATTTTCCTGCCAGATTCGCTTGTGTCTTGTGTGGCCATGTCACTGCACTAGTGGTCAAACACTGTACAAGGTTTCTTTCAATCTGAACAAATATGAAGTAAAAAGTCTTTTGAAATATGAACTATATTACTTTTAATAACACAGAAACACTTTGATCCATTTTACATTCACTTTTATTGGTCAGGTCTTCCAGCTACCTTACCTTTTTCAGATATCTAAAATCCCTTTATGTCTTTAAGATATATTTAACAAACATACAACACTGATGAAATAAAACAGTACTGAATATCATAGCATCCCATCAATATATTACACATCTACATACCATGTTTAAAGCCTTAATCAGCTTTGTGGTGCACAAATATGTATACTCTGATGGATCAAATAAAAGGTGGAAATACACTGCAGTCTGATTCAGCACCAAAAACCACAGATGCAGCCAAAATGTCAGCTTTTCAGGGGCGTCAGAGTGAAGAGGAGAAAGATCACAAGCGGTTCTGATTTTATACCTCTGACACCCGCGCAGCTAAAGAACTGAGCAACACTTTACTTGAAGTATTTAAAAAATGAATTATAGTGCTGTGTATTCTTCCTGTGGTCGTTACAATCACAGGGTTCATCAAATATGTGTATTTAATCATTAACAAGTGTTTAGCAATAAGTGTTTAGCACTCTTCGCACTAAAAATACACTTTCGGTGATTTTATCAACTGTTTCCTTGTGTATATTAATCATTAGAGTATAATGGGCAAGGAGAGGCTCAAACACTGCGTGTCTATGTGTTATCCCAGGAAAAGATGGAAAAATACTGAGACATAAAAAATGTTCCTGATGTTATCTTGTAGCTGTTTGTGTGCTAATGGCTCACAGTGTAATAGCAGTCATCCTTCTTAAGACAATCTGATCTTATACTTTAGTCCTACAAGCTGTACGAACGCATCACAATAGCTACATGTAAAGGCAGTGCAGGAGCCCCCGTCTGTGTTCACAGTGGGGTGTAAACAGTTGTTTCACTGCTACATACTGAGATATTATATGGCCTGCTTCCTCTGCTTTTGCTGCAGGATGATTTCTTACATTTTCCTGAATGCCTAAAAAAAAAAACTCCAAGGAAAGAAAAACATCTAACTTGTAGCTTGCAAGCCACCCAATTCATGTGTGTAATTGTATTGTAAAATTGTATTCCCAATTCAGTTGTGGAATTGGAGGGTGTGGCCCAAGCTTTTTACACAAGACACAGCATGGCTCAAAACCAGAACACTGACAACTTTTGAAGTGATTGTAAGTGACACGTTAGCTATAAATAGTTTATTTACACATCCAGTAGGCGTGGGGTAACATTAGCATGGTTGGTGCTAGAATGGATGGTTTTGGGGGGAGGAACACTGCTTTGATTGGTTATATGATCGTGCAAGGCATTGCAAGAGTGTTGATATTGACCACAGACACAAAGCTTTTTTCTGCTGTCATCGCGAGTAGTTCGATTTATGACAAAACATCGTATTATATAAAGTCGTCTGTATGTTTTGTTTGCAAAAATATTGAAGCTTTCCAAAGGCTGGAGAGGCAGGGCCTGCAGTGTATTTTGGAGGCTCCACATCCAACGCCCAGGCCACAGTGCATGCGTGAGCAGTGCATGTGTAGAGCGGAACCTGTTGTATTTAATTTGGGCGCCTGTCTTGACCGGTTAGAACAGCCACACTGCCAGTGTGAGCAGCGCTGCCTAGATGTGCTCTGCCCATTTAGAGAAACAGAGTCTTGCCGATTTTTTTCAGCAAAAATGGACTTATAAGACTTATATTGACATTACACTGTCTTACCACAATTCCAATGTCTTTATCTGTCAAAGACATTAAAAAAAGAAAAGAAATCTGATTTACTCAACCATTCCTGTTAAAACCCTCCAACTATGTTTCTGTCAACAGAATCCCTTCTGTTGTTGACACGAGGCTTTTTATTGTGAAACATTTGCAGGACTGTGTTGCTGACAATGCAGGAGCTTGCACGGCTTTATAAATGAGTGGGGTTCGTGCTTTTAATAGTGGAAATATAGTAGTTATCACAGTGGGCAGCTCTGCAGCAGTGCCGCTGTCATTGTGAACATCACAAGCTCGCAGGCCACAGCAGTTCAGCGAGGTTGCTGTCGCGCGCTGCTCGTGCATGCAGTGTGGCGGGAGGAACTGAGTGAGTTTTCCTGTTAAGTGTTTATAATTTCAGATAGTTGACCTGTGATGAAAACGTAAAAATATCACAGTAAACTTCAAGTAAAGTGTTGGATTTCTGTAGCAGGTCACTGAGGTTCATGACTTGCTGTTTGCATCATGAGTCTGAATCCTGGTTGGTGCTGATGTCTATCCAGCCAACATAATGTGCAAATACATAACAGCCAGACTGGGAAGCACTCAGTTACATCCTCGGGACTGGTGCTGGTCCCTGTCCCTGAGCTGGACACACTCTTCACACCACCGTCCACCATCATTCACCATCTCGACAGCATGAGCCGCCTTCTTTCACACCTACAGTTGTTCTCGTAGCCTGTCGTAGTGCTGAGTGAACCTGTGGCATTAAATACTGAAGTTTTATACACGATTAGATGAGCCAAACAAATACATCCATAACATGATTAATGATTTTAGTCGAATGATTATAAGGTTCCTTTCTCACTTCAGCCGAACACAAATATCTGTGACAACAAAGAAAGACAATGTAGCATGATTGGATAATGAGTGATTACTGATATATGTGTTTGCGTGTGTGTGTATGTTAGAGCCTAAATTATTATCATTTTTTATTTAATACTGGTGTCGGAAAATTAATATCTGACGTGCCTACAATGTGCGTTGTTATTGTTGTTTTACGGCAGTGTTAAAGATATTTTTCTCCACGACTGACCTTTAAACAGCAACCATGACAAAGGACCATTAAAGTCAAGTGTTTCTTGACACTAATGAGTTTGTTTATCATAGCATTTTAGTGTAGTTAGTTTTCACCATAAACGTGTATTTTCTAGTATCAAAAATTGACCGTAAATAACTGTGCCAAGTGTGTAGGTGCATTAACTCAAGAAAAGGCAAATGTTTGAAACATTTTGCACCAGTATATGTTAGGCTCTATTGTGTCAGTGTGTCTGTGTGTGTGTGTGTGTGTGAGAGTGAGAGAGAGAGAGACCGGTTATTAAGTGTTAACCCTGTGTTGTATAAAAGGCCTTGTAACCAAAGGTGTTTTCTCCGCTGTAGGCCACATACAGAAAGCCGTCCTCGTCCTTCTCCTTGTCGTACAGCTGGCCCATAGTCAGACTGCAACACAGCAAAAACCAGACACTTATTAGATCACAAACAGACAAGCAGCATCGATTATATTTACATCTCCTGTATAGGTTTGCACGCCTTCTATAGTGGTTATTTTTGCCGATAAACATAATTTTAAAATCTGTCTTCTATGTTAAAACCCACTGTGATTCCTCAGGAAAGAACAATTAGAGAAAGTAAAGAAAATGCACAAATGTTTAGAAAAATGCTTTCCAAATTAAAATAGAATTACCATCTTGCAGTTCTTCAAGTTGCAGTTTACATGCGTGTCTGTCCAAACTCGTATAATCAGGTTCGTACATACAGGGGCGAGTCAAATTCATGTACTTTCAAGTACTTTTTAAAGCGCTCATTTTTGTTTTTGAGGAATCATGAAATTGTTTTTCTAAACTCATCCGTTTTAAGTAAATTGTGCAAATTTAAATGGAGCAAACATGCTGCCAAATTTTACATCATCTTGTATTGTTGCCAAAAACGTCCTTTTACGAGAGGCTCCCATCCAAAGTGCAAAGGTCTTTAAATCAGCTCCAAACACTGCCAGCAGTGTCAGCTTATTATTAATTAACTGCTGCTTATATACTGCTGAATTATGGCTCAAAACTCATGCTATGGGCACAGGGAAATAAACTGTTTCTAAGTCTGTTTGTTCTGCTTTAAAAAAAAGTGTCTGACCAAATGTCTCCCCATTTGTTCCTGAGAACTGGCATTAAATGATGGTCAGAAAAGCATTTTTGCAGAACATTGTGATGTCACAGTTAAGTTGATCTTTTGAATATAAAATGTCATCACTTCATCATTTTATCCTATAGACATTTGTGCAAAAATGTTGTCATAATTAGCAAAGAAATTTGTGAGTTATGGACAAAAACACTTTTTGTGAGGTCATGGTGACCTTTGACCGTCAAAATCGAATCAGTTCATTGCTGAGAAGAAAGTTTCAGAAATAGGAATTTTAAGAAATTTCCTCCTGGGATATCACATTCACGAGAATGGGACAGACGGACTGACAAAATACCGCTGACTCAGCTGTAGCCAGCCTACAGGCATACAAACACTGTAGACACTAAAACAAAAGGCCTAGTTTGTGTGACACGATGAACCTGGAAGTTGCAATAACCCGTGCAGGTACTACGTCACAAATCGCACAGCCTAGACTTCAGAGCAAAGCCATCATCACTGTTTTTAGCAAAACCTCTGCTTTTCCAACCATGACAAGCCAAAATGTCTGTTGTAGGAAAAGCATATTCCAAAGTCTTATTTTGTACTCGTCAGTGATCCAGATTAGAGGATGTTTCAGATTTTAAGATGACTTAGTGATCTTGCTTTTAGCAGCAGTGCTGTAGAGTTGGAGTGTATCTGCCTTCATATTTGTACTTTCAGTCAGAGGTGGATCTCAATAGATCAATTATGACATTTAAACAGAGCACAGCATTTTGGGAATTACTCTCTGTTGCTGTCTGACCAATGTCAGATGTAATTTACATTACACAATTAATACAATTTAGGTGAGTAAAAAGAAGTGGTGATTATCGGTGACTGCTGACGACTTCTTTTTACTTTTGTAATTTTTGAGTCGGCACCTGGAATACTTTAAGGGATTTCTGATGAACACAGCACTTCTTTTGTTACAATTTACGTGAGACATAACAGAGTTCTTGTGTTAATATCAAACAGAGATGAATATGTGGAATAAGGAAGTGGTGGCTGTAGTATTTCCTTTCAGCTCCTTTTCATCCAGACTCCTCTGTTGACTCATCTGTGGGAATGTCTGCCTCGATAATCTTCAGTCCAGGTGTATCCTATTACCACACAATGCTGTTTAGAAGAATGTGAGATCACTTTGCTCAGTGGTTACGGCATGACTTTTAATCTCAGGCAGCAATGTATGAAATGAGAAGGTGATCACAACTATTTGGTGCTGAGGATAAATGTCAACTGAATTGAATTTGCATCATATTTTATCATCAGCACAAAAATTGTAATGTTACTTTCAAAAACTATGTTGTAATAATTAAAGGACTTCAACTTGTAACCCTCAATATTTTAGTTGTTTTTGTTTGTTTTGTCAACATGTAGTTATGATATGGTAACAACGAGTGTGGTTTAATACTACAATACAGGCAGTCTGTTTGCAGCCAAACAAAGTTACATTATTTTAACGAAGAAGTCAAAAATGGGTCACAGTTTGTTCCCCTGCTGACGTGTTGGAGTTGTATAGCCGGTCTTCACCTGAAAGCTCACTGTGGCTCCTGACGGCTGCATCAGTCCCTTAACTTTATTATTAATAAATTATTATTTATTTAACGTGTGTTTATCATCTAAACATAGGATCTAATTTGGTTTATTAATACATTTGCTTCATACAGTATATTTTCATTCTACTATTTGTTTTGTTGTTTCTCGTTTGCTGTTGTTTCTGATCATTGTTTTCTTTGTTGAGGTCTAATTCCTGGTGAAGGATGCTGCTCTCATGAACGCACGAGTTTGAAATGTAAAAAAAAAAACGTGAGTATAGTAAGTAAAGTTCTACTGAACTCTTGTTTATATACACGTCACTGCTGAATGGGTGAACCTCTGACACACCCATCAAACAGGAAGAAACATACCTGAAAGCCTGTTTCACACTGTTTCAAAGAAGTAGGAGGTAGCAGAGGGTTTTGTTTTTGAATTTAATTCCTTATCAGCCTTAGTAAAATTAACTCTAACCTGAATTGTGAGTGTATAGTTATTGTAGATGTTAAAGGCCGTTCATAGAAAGACTGATGTAAATGACGGTTGTTAGTTTAACTGTTGGTTTAATTTTACCCAGTGTGCATAGAAATGGTCTGATCCAGGAGTACTCAAAGACTCAAAGAAAGTTGAGTGTCCCTGCCCCTGAGTATCATGCTACAAGAAGGCCAGATTATTCGAGTGTGTGCAGTTACTCTTTAAGGGTTGGGGTAGGGCACTGTATTATGCTAAACGTAAGCCAGTTTTCACAAGATCTTTATCAATGCAATACAAAGTCTGGGAAGCAGGTCAGATTCTCCAGATAAACTGCATGTGTATGCATCACATCAGCATGTCAATAGCTAATGAGGGTAAACAGCAAAATGGAGGGTTTTTGTGTATACTGAGAGCGCAGGTGTGGCCTCATCCTCTTTCACAGGGAGATGGATTTCACACACACCAAGAGCTCATATGTATGTGCTCTTTACTAACCCAGATGTATATTTAACACGTTACACAGAGTGCACATATGAATGGGGAAAATCAAACTAGCTTTCCCGGCATATCGCTTTAAGAAGGCCATAGCACCACAGTATTTACAGTGGCACAACCGATTTGGATTTTCGAGGAGGATGTACTTTGTGAGGCTTTCATACTGAGAGGTATCTCTAATAGTTTGTCTATCCTCAGTGATATAAAGAGGGTAGGCAAAATGCAATAAACAACACAAAAACTGAACATTTGAACCTTCATGACGGGACGATTTATCGCAGGACTCTTTCACTAGACTGTACCTAATAAATGGCAATTGAGTGTACGTAGGTACTGGTACATATCTGCAATTGCAGTCTCTACACTGCATTTTACATTGTGTACCCTCTGTGTACTTAGAGGGAGAGAGCTGCATCAGTGGTTCATGTCACAAATGATTTAGATTGATGATACGCAACAGGAAACAGGTCTGTCTCTAACGTTTGACTGTCTTCCTTCCTTCCACTATCACAGCTGCAGAATGTGGTGTTCCTCTCACCTGGATTGGGGGACAGTTTTGTCGACAAAGAGGAAGATGGCTTTCTCTGAAGGCAGCTGGATGCGTTTCCTGATGATCCACATGAACTGGGCCACTGTGATGTCAGAGGGCACCAGGTACTTCCTCTTATCAATGTCCACTATCTGAGAGCCAGAAACCTTCTCCACTATCACCTGGAGCACATATTAACAGAAAAATAGACTTTTAACAATGTGTGGTAGGGCATAGGCGGTATGTTTAATACGCTGTAATATACAGATTGACAGTTTTGTTGATGTTGGTTGATCTTTGGAGTTCACTGCTGCAGCAGAACCTTTTCGGCCTTCAGAGGTTGAGTCCGATGAAGTACAGGCAAACCTTGTCAGGGCTACAGTTGTGTCTGGATAACGTATTCTGACTCCCATCTTGTCAAGTAATGATGTTTGATCAGTGGCCTTACGTGTCAAACTATGACAGTACTGCAGCGTCACTTTCAGACATTCAGGGACGCTGTGCAAATTTATGCTTGTTAAATGCATTGTGTCTAAAAGTAAACTTCTACTTTCACAAGAAAAATTTAGTTTTCATTCGTAAATGCATACAGTTTCTTTTAAACAAAGATAGAGGAAAAATTAAGTTATATATATTTTAGGCTTACTTCCTTAGTTTTAGGCAACTTTCGTACAAGTTTAAGTTAAAAAAGCAAACATGATTTGGCTTACTATAAGCCAGTTTGTTATTAACGTAAATTAATGCCACGTGACATAAGCTACTAACGTATTATTGTACACATACAAGCACACTACTTCATTCTTACAATAACTATACTGACTTTTGGTTTCACACAGGACACCAACAACAGTCTTCTGTGCAAAAGTAAGAAGATTTTATTAAACATGTCTGCAATTGGTCGCTCTAGCTAATAAAATTAGTGACATATGTCTCCAGATAGTGTTGACAATCACATATTTATGTGCAGTCCTTTACAAAATGTCAGGAACACTCATCATTTATTAGGTCACATGGTGGCAAATGTCTGCCCCAACAAGCTGAACATCTGCTCAACATGTGTGTGGGTTTGTAAGAGCATTTCAGTGTTGATGAGAGCGCTGGTAATGAATCAAAACAAAAACCTTTAGCGGAAAGATGCTAAAAGTCTTTATTAAGTGAGGAAAACTACAGACTTCAGTGATAATTCTGTGGGCTTGTCACTATGGGTGACCCCTTTAATATTACACATTGGATCCATTTCTCATATAGTAATACTGACTTGTGCAACTTTAAAGCATTGAAAGCAGAACTTGATGACTCTGTTCAACAGGAGGAACCTTTAGTTTATGTCCTGTTCCTCCCAATCAGCAGGTGCAGAATGCAAGAATTAGTTAAAGGGACTGAGTTTAACAGGCATTATCATCACACAAAAGGCGCTGGGTTTCTGTTTCCTCACACACCAGCCAGTTAAACACCTCACACCAGCGTCCCTTTGTGCTCAGTCTGATCTGAGGTGTCAGTCTTCAGAGATGCTCTAATCACTTCCTGCCAGCGTGGGAAAGGTTATCTCACAGGCTCTTCGGGTCAAGTAGGTTTTATTTATATAGCCCAATATCACAAATGTACCTGTAATGGGCTTTTCAGAAGTGGGTGTGCCCCTGTGAGATAAGTTGAAGTCTACATATAGCGTAACATCAGTCACACATCAACAGCAGCGAGCAGACATGAGTTTCAAACGCCATTTCTTTAGACTTTATACGAAAGCTGCTAATATCTGATACATTAGTTATGATTTTTTTTTTATTTACAGGGCTGGGCCATATGGCTTTCAAGTAATATCTCCATATTTTTTTTAATTCCATGATACACAATATACAGTATATCTTAGTATTTTCATATGTTCTATAAAATAACTGTTTGATTTAACCCTTTGAGGCACATGATTCAAATGATGAGGCACATCATTCTGCTTGTCTTAATTTAGAGGGAAAACATGTTGTAGGTGACATTTTAGAGCACTTTAATTTTGAAATTCCATATCAAAATGTCAGAGGTGGCGTATTGTCTGAACTCATAGTGAACTTTGGAAATGTATTCTTTGTAGTTAAGTTTGACTTTTTATTCACAAAATTGAAATTCAGTTTTCCTCTGAAATGCAGTTTGGTGTTTATAGTTATTATTATTATTGTTAATAATACTAAAAATGCTACTTCTACTACTACTAATAATAATAAATCAGAATTATATAGCGCTTTTCAGAGCCCTCAAAGACACATTACATAGGAGATTTAAATACATAAGAAAGACAGAATCTGATATTGATGGACCAAATGACTGACTTATTGAACAAAAGTAAAACTGCCTATCAGTTGCCTATACCTTAATATCTAGTACATGCATGTACCACAAAACGACATGGGGGAGTGTTACTTTGGATCGGACCCTGCTGTGCTGTAACTGGCTAGCACTTGCCTCAACTATGACCTCTTTGCCGTAAACCCCAAAAGTCTCCAATCTCAACATGTAGATGACAACTTCTAGCCAATCACAGCACAGTAAGGCAGAACAGTGAGATCCATCATAGCAACCTGGGGGCCAGTTTTGCCATATTTAAGTCCAGGTTGACTTGACTGCAAGGTTGGAAGTATGTTGTGGTGCTGCTCCCTAGCAACCATTTCATGGCATATTTTGAGGGTGGAAA
The DNA here is from genome assembly GCF_026936395.1 of Plectropomus leopardus. Taxonomy (NCBI): domain Eukaryota; kingdom Metazoa; phylum Chordata; class Actinopteri; order Perciformes; family Serranidae; genus Plectropomus; species Plectropomus leopardus. The sequence goes on from NC_142182.1 coordinate 19,704,950, forward strand.
TCTGTTCCCCCTCTGCTCCCTTGAAACTGAACCACCTCTATATGATAGACCTATTCGGGATCTTCGTCCATTTTGAACTGATATGAAATCAGTGGCCGACGTTAAACTGGCATCCATGGTTGTTGAGTCTGAAGAGTGTGCACGTGAGGGAGTCTTCGGTATGTAAGCACGCCGTGCTTTTGTTGCATATGTTAATTACTGAAATGACATTTTAGAGGGCGTTAGAATATCCTTAAATTGTCTGTGAGGCATCCTGAATTGTTGTACTCTCATTAAGTCAGATTGGACTTTGGAAATGTGGTCTGATCAGGTTTGTAGTGCAGCTTTAGCAGCTATTGTTTCATGGCATATTTTATATGCGTATGGTCGTCTGTGTCATATCTGCTCCCCTGAAATTGAACCACCTCTATACTACAGAACCACTCTGGGATTTTCCTCCATTTTAAATTGATGTGAACTCAATATTGACGTTAAACTGGTGGGTGTGGTGTATCAGTTTATGTGTGAGCGAGTCTCCTGCATATAAGCACGGCCTGTTTTTAATGCAATAATAAATTACTAAGATGCCTGAGGAGGATATTGATATGACGAAATGGTTATTTGCCATATTGCACATGAAATAATATTCCAGGTTACTAGATAGTCGATACATCGTCCATCCCAAGGACCTATCTTGTTTGGTGTTTGAATGAAAAATAGAAAATGTTTTTACTAACTTTGAAGCTACCTAATGGGAAACGGCAAGAGGGACATTTGAAATATGTGTATGACTTTTCGCTGGGGTCACAGCTGTAACCTTGGTTCTCTGAGCTGCTCTCTTAATCCACTCACCCACACTCTTCTTTCTCACCGATAACTGTCACTCACTCACCCCGTCACTCACTCCTTATCTCACGACTGTCTGTCACTCACTCTATCTGTACCCTTAACCCCCATCCCACCACCAAAAACACCTCCTCCCCCTCCTTACTCACCGGTACTCTGTCAGGATATTTGTTGCGTATTTTGGCTGACTCCACACATCGGTGCTCTGAAGGAGAGACAGGAAACAAACAGGAAGTCAGGATTAAAGGGATGAGTGAGGCCTCTTGGGAGCCTCATGCCAAATACAGCCGAGCCCATAGTGCTCCATATGCAAGATCTAACACAGCATAAAAGCTGGCAGCGGCCTGCACAGACAGAGGAGTGGGTGGTCTGAGCAGGATGCAACAATACCTCAAGAGTGACTTCCTTCATTCTTGCTCACAGTAAGCCCAATAAAATAGCATGTCTGTTTAGTTTAAGTGTTAAATCTCAAAAATAGTCATCGTGTTAGTCCTTAATATTGTCAGAGTGACAGTGCATATACTTTCAGGATGCTTTGTAGGCAGATGCAGCAGGCAGACACTGAACAGAGGCCAGAGAGGGAAGGGTGAGGTGATGAGCGATCCATTTAAGTTCAACGCTTTGCACACTTTCATTAGCCCAGATAAGAGGCCTACTTTTGGAAACATCTCAGCAGTGTTTCTTTAAAAAGAAGGGTCGAGGTTATCCAAAGAGAATATGAACACAGAAGCTTAAAGGAGCTGAGGAGCTAAGAAATTTCACCTGTGGAGCTGTAATACAGCCACACCCAACTATCTGAGTGTGGAGAGAAATTCTGGTAAATTAATATTCGCCCCCGACACCTTAAAGATCCCATATTATAAAAAGTCAGGTTTTAATGTCTTGTGTAATATAAGGTAGGTATAGGAGCCATACAAATACAGTATTTAAACACTCAGTCCACAGAGAATGCACACAGCACGAAGTATTCATAAACTGTGCCTTTAAATGAGCTGTCAGATTTTTCAGGAATTTGTGATGTCACAACTATAGGTTACTATGGGTGTATTCAGAAATACTCAGTACATTTACATGAAAAGTACTACACTTATAGCTTGTTTATGCCATTTAACTGGACTACTGTCTTTGTCCCAGTATACAAGCATAAGTATTCTCTGACTCCGCAACAGTAGGTGGTGATATTCCCATTTTCAGTAAGTTGATATTGGACCTTCTCCGAATTGACCTATTACATCACATGCCACCAAGTTAGCAAGCGGCAAACAGGTTACATATTGAATGATGAAAATATGGATAACTTTTCAGTGCTGTACATTTCGTATGTACTCTACGCTTTACTTTGTGTACAACTGAGATCAATTCTATCCCCCAGCTTTCTTCTATGAATTTATGCTGTTCAATATCCAAGTCAAAGCCCAACGCAGGGGACTGTGGAGCATGCGCAGAACGCCTCAGCCAGTTCAGGTCCAGTTGAGGGGTTCACATCGAAGAGTATATCGACCCCCAACCGCATTATCTAGGTATGTAAGTCCATCTCTGAGAAATTCAACTTGGTATGATTTCAGTCAGACTAACATATTTACATGTAATTTAAAAGGCCAGTTTTAGTCAGACTAACACTATTACTAATTCCACTTTTTCTAAAATTGTGTAAATGTACTGGTAAATCATGTAAAAATAGAGCGCTCTGTTTCTAAGAACATCGCTCTCATTTTAGTCAGGAGCATTAGATTAGATTTACAAATGCACCCTCTATAAAAAGAGGTTTTTTTACAGTATATGTGAAAAATGGAGCATTTCAGAAAAAAGGTGAATACAGATATACTCAGGAAGACTGTATTAGAAAAAATTTGTTTTTTGTACATTAAAAAATGTAAACATATTTTCATAGAAAACGAAAATATATGTATAAACCTAAAAATAAGCATAATATGGGACCTTTAACATGGTCATGTTAGTGAAACGTGTTTTTAAAAATGGAGCAAATATAAAGGAAATCATATTAAATTCACCATTCATGAAGTACACAGCCACTACATTTTAAAAAAAAAGAAAAAGAAATGTCTTTTTTTTCGCTGGCTTTTTATAAATGAGGGTACCAAGCAGTGAGAAGCAATGCATGAAGTAACTAATGACGGAAACGTGCTTATTGGTGGAATATTTTGGCAGAATTGACTATTACACTAAGCCATTTCAACTAAAAAGCAAGGCGACATTAAATTCTCAGATGTTTAAATGGCCTCCGTGCAAAAGAAAGACACATTTCAGGGAAATAAACAGCTGACTAACATGATGTATCAGCAGTTAAAGGTGAACCCGATGTTCAGCGGTCATTTGCCTTGCAGGAATAACATGCTAGAATTTGTCACTAGTCATGCACCGTTAGCCATTATAGATCAGTCATCTGCGGGGTGCTGTGACCATCATGCATCTCTGCACCTGTGTGCAATGATATGGCAAAACAGAAACGAGGGCGCATGACATGACAAGAGCATCTCTTGTTTCATAACAACCCAAACCCCTTTACCGAGGGAATGGTCCTCTTTAAACATCCATTTCATCTTTGCTGGATCCCCGCACTGAGGCGTGATGGTAGAGTCGAAAGGCGGGCTTCAAAATGTCGGCGTAATGTCCAAAAATCTAGACAAAAGCGATCAAAACAAAACGCTGCCCGGAGCTTCCCCCACTGTCCGTCTAATGTTAGCTGGGAGGTTACGTCACTGTCTGACAGGGGAGGTGGTGATGATGCTGCCTTCAGGTGCTCTTGGAAATAATCGGTCCGTCAATTGAGCCCTCAAAAAATAATAAAAAATAATTAAATTTTTTTTAATGAAATTATGATACTATGTAAATAGCACATTTAAAAGCAGTTATTTAACAAACAAATCAAAGGCACGTACTCGGAGTATAATAAAAAAAAACATCAACAAACATGCCAAACAGAGAAAGGTCTAGAACAGTCAAATAAAAAAGCAAGAACAAAATGCGCATGCATAAGATCTACAGGAATAAAGCAAATAAAACGAATAACAGTGATAAAACAGGCGGATCTTGAAATGCAGTTTAAGTACTCAATGATTAAAGGTTTAGAGAGTATAAGAATAAGTGCAATAAAATACGATGAAAATAATAGTAATAAAAAGAAAAAATATAAAAAAGACGACATCACATCAGTGGGGATAAAACAAAGATAAGCAGATAAAATAGACGGATAAGAGGTAGATGTACAAGTGAATAAATTAAAACATGAAAAGATGCTGAGTACAGGACATTAGAGTATGGAGTCAAATTGTGGAATTTTCTGGATAATTACTTCAAATGCAGCTTAAATATTGTTTAGTTTAAAACACACACACACACACACACACACACACACACACACACACACGACTAAAAACACCGCGAATATTACAAATTTAGGCGGACAGGGTGTGGGGTAACCGTGCGTGGAAACTACATCAGAATAGTTGTTCCTCTTCGTCTTACTGTCATGAGGTTTCTTGAATGCAGCACGAGGGCTTCCACTGCAGCCATGGTAACCGTGACGCTAAGCTAACATGGCGCGTTGCGTGGTGCTACACTAGCTACGGGGCTAATGTAAATAGCATGTTTATACGCTACGTTTTACCAAAAATACGCTCTCTTTTACTCAGCGAGGGTTGTTTTCCGTTTGTTTGCCAGTTTGTTGTATGTGAGCGTTTACTCTGGGTAGTTATTCGGGCGTATCCCCTCCGGGAGCATTAACAAACTTTAGATAGCTAGTGGGCTAATTTAACACCAGTGAACGTTATTTATATCATTTCATATGGCTTTCTATGAAGTCTACTCTCACCCGGCTTTAATTCGGTACAAAACGAGTATTTGCACGAAAGCTACTCTGTTTCTGGTTGCTGTTTTGTGCCTTACCTACATCCCACCCCTGCTCGTTGCCTACAGGAGCCAAGGTAAGTGTGATATCGACACTAATGCTTGCTAAACTGTTAGACCACTGCTTCTGTGACTATTGCTGAGTATCATGTTATTCTAGGTTTTTGGATAAAAAGAGGTACTTATGAGGAACAGCCGATTGTGAGGTTCCAGTACCAGTCTTTGCTGGTGGCAGCAACCAGTACTCAGGGAGACTACGTCGCCTGGAGCACTTTCCCCCATCTCAACAACATGCTGGGGACAAACCTCCGGATCCCTGCTGTCTCTGTAAGAACAGATTCACCGCAGTTCTCTTAACTGTACAGCAATGTCCCCTGTCCTGTTGTGCCTGCTTGGGTTTGCCCGTGTTTACATAATGACCTCATTACATATTTCTGTTTTAATACTGTACTTTCAATACAATATTGTAACAAAGTGTTACTTTGTTCCATTACACCACTGAGTACAGTGTGTTTAAGAAATCAGTTATCAGATGAGCAAATTACTAACTACTATGTGTTTTCTTTTAACTGTGTTGGTGAACACATTCTACAGGTAAGAGAAGAGGACCAGAACCAGGATGGGAAGATGGACCTCCTGATATTTCAGCTGCAGCTACCTCTAAAACCTGACGAACAGGTGTACAGTGTCCAACTGCTGCTCACCTTCAGCTACAAGCTATTTGTATGTATTCCACTAAAGTACCTGTGAGACATATGTATACATCGATTAGCCAAACGTTTAAGGCACTGACTGGTGAAGTGAAAAACATTGATCATTTCGTTATCACGCAATGTTCTGCTGGGAAACCTTGGGTCCTGGCATTCATGTGGATGCCACTTGACACGTACCACCCACCCAAACACTGTTGCAGACCAGGTGCGCTTCCTCATGGCAACGTCACTCCCAGATGGCATTGACCCTTTAGCTGGAAATTAACCATACAACTACTGCTCAGGAATGGTTTAAGGGATGTGACAAAGAGCTCAAGGCATCGACCTGACTTCCAAAGTCTCCAGACCTCAATCTGATCAAACATTAGTGGGAATTGCTGGTGCTCCACCTCACAACTGTTCCCAAAAAATGTTTTTTTTTCTGAATTAGTCTTTGTAAATTATTTTTCTCCCTAAATTTTTTTTTCTTGTCATATAATTTTTGGCCATCCTGGTCAAATGTTTTATTACAGTTCACATTATTCTATTTTCATACTCAATTAGTGTAAATTTTAAGTTCAGAGACAAATATGTTGTATCCTCATATGCATAGTGCTAGAGGCAAATAACACTTCTTTTTATGAACACTTGTATACTTTATATATCAGTGTGAACTGGAGCCAGTGCCATTATCTCTTTCATTCTTCCTGCTATAAAGGGAATAACTGCATGTTTATGGCTCCATTATGAGCTGTTTTACAGTAATTGATGTCTATCGAATATAACACACTGATAAACAGCCGTTTTACTATTCAGAAAATTATGTCTATCGAATATAACACATTGATAAATTAACTATCACCCTTGTAAAGCAACAGATCGCTTTCTGTGTGTATACCACCATGGCAGCACAGCCTGCTAACTACAGTATGACACCAGGTTTATGCAGACTAGTTTTAGTCAGTTCACCAACAAAAGCATATTCCTCCTTTGTTTTCCCAGCGCATGTCCACAGTGGTGATGCAGAGCCTGGCTTATGTACAGCACTCTTCCTCTGTCCCTGGAGCTAAGGTGTTCATCAGCGGAGACCTGAAGCTACAGCAGAGGACACCGCTGCCTCACCGGGGACTGTACAACATCTACAATGTGAGAGCACACAGACCTATTGTCTTTCTCTCTGGCCACCTGTTTTCTCCTTTTCCCTTTCACATTAAGATGTAGTCTATCAAAGTAGAGCAGACTGGGCCACCCATGAATGACATGGAAATATATTCTGACACTGATTGTCAGATTGAGTGTTGCTTGTTGTACTGACAGAGACAGAGTGTTTCTGAATGCAGGTCAAGCTGCTAAATCAGCTTCCGAACAGGATATGTTTTAGGAAGGGAGAGGAAAATCTTACCAAACACACACTGCACTTTGTGATTTTGCAAAGGCATGCTGGTCACACATGCACAGTCAGTGGTGAATGAAATACCTGAAAGCACAGATATCTTACCAGAAATGCCTTTGGTAGACGTTGAAGTCACCTATTAGAATATTACTTGTGAAAAAGTCTTAAATTATCTGCTGTTCACTTAATTAGCAAAAATAATAATAAAATAAATAATATAATTAAGTAATGACACAAAGTATTATTACTTAGTGACGTTCCACCACTGCATACACAATACACATATCTTTAATGTCAGTGTGACTTTCAGTGGATATCTTTGATGTCCGTTGCAAATATACATCATATTAGAAATATGAGAAAAAAAAAACGCTCCCTGAGAACATTTCTACGTTTTTTTTCTGTGTCAAAGCAATCCAGACCTGACACCGCTCTTGTACTTAAATTGCATATATCCCTCTCTTAACCCAGCATTCGCCTACCCACATTCATTTCAGCCCTCATAACAATCACGGAAAAAATTCAGTATTTCATTGCAACATAGAACCACATGTAGTGCTACCACATACAGAGAGATGTGACTGGAACAGAGGATCAACATTTGTATGTTTTTTTTTTCTCTACTGATGCAAAGGTGTCAGTGATCGATGGCTCCAGCCCCTTTGCAAGCGCGTATGACCTTGACAACATAATTAGGAGCTACCAGGAAAGAAACTGTAAGTTGACAAAGGCTCTTACATTGTTTGCTTGCTTTTATTACTTCTGAGTAAAGGGTGTGACTAAAACTAAAATCAACTCAAGCTGAACCACCATCTTTGAGTGTGATTTAAGCCTTGCATATTACTTGCACTGCATTATGCATATTATGCAAAATGTGGATATTGTAAAATATTACAACCCTCACTTCTCTTCCTCTGTTTTTTTCCTTTTCCACCTCAGTGACCACAGTACTGTCCTGTCCCATGCCAGTGTGGACTGTGGGACGAGCGGCAGGCTCTCCCTTTCAGCTTAATGCTGAAATCCGGTACCCTTTGGAGGTCATTAGATATCCTTTAAGAAATGCAGGAATGTGTATTCTTTTAATAAACACTCTGTAGTGACACTTCACTTTAACCCCTCAATTTTGTGCCTATTATGAGTAATATAAATGTTGATTTAGTGGTTTATAACACACAAAAATGTCCTAATGACTTTTTACAGCTAAGTTATAACGTTTTTATTGATGTAAAATATTTATTCAGAATTATAATCTATGTTTTACTAAAGACTGTTTGAAACTTGACAACATAAGCACTTAAGCCCCTTTGTATTTCCTGTTGAAAGTTTTTCCGGTATATATGAATGAGATTAAATGACAGGAAGTAAACATGGACCCAAACTGTTGCCTACAGTGCAATTCCAGTGAAATGTTCATTAATTACTTGTTTATAGACCAGTCTCCACTTCTAGGTGCTCACAGGAACGGTTATTGATGCTGATAAATACATAAATAAAGACAAATCTACCTACAACTAAATTATAGTGTGTTATAAACCATATTAAATGTTTATATACTATATACTATTCTATGCTGCTTATAAAAGCTAAGTATGGGCTTAAATAAGGGATGTAACAGTGTTATTATAGCTATATTCTTCTTAAATATTTGTATTTAGATTTATCCATGTACAAGATTTAGATTAACCTGTGTTAATCATATCTACTCCTACATCTTTCTACCACAGGTCATGATGTGGTGCATATTATATTGTCAGGATAGCATCTGTCTGTCTGTGTACACACTGTAAATCAATAACAGCACATGAAACTCATCCCTACAGGACATTTTACTGTTGAGAGGGTAATCTGAATATTATATTGCATGTAATGCCAAACATTTGTTTCTCAATGGAAAAAAAAACTGATAATATATCCATCTTTTTTTAGAAAACAGAAAAACTAATAGTATAATTTAATAAAATTGAAACGATCGGCATGACAAAAGTTTTTTTTTTTTTAATGAGGTGAACAGACCCTTTAAGCCACACACTTGGGGTGTGAGAAAAAATCGATATACTTGAGTATCACGTTATTATGTTTTGTGATACTGTATAAATAAAAAACCCCAAGATTTTATTACTAATTTACGTGCAAAGAATCTATCGAGAGCCATTTGACTTGTTCACGCAAACAAAACAACACATTGCTAGCTTAAACACAAAGAACATGGGCTTATGAAACAGGCAGCATTATAAAGTGTGCACAGCTGGCTCCTAAGATAAGATTTTATTAAAAATCCCATTATATCCCCTCGCTTAAAGTTTTGCAATATATTGAATCGTTACACTGGTATCATGATACGTATCGCATCGCCAGATCCTTGCCAATATACAATCCTGTTTGCAAGCTATTCATACATTCTGTGTTGTCCCTCACTGTCCTCAAAAGAAATTCTTCATCAAAACAAATTGAACTACATCCACATACAGTGGTAAACAAAACACGTTTGGCTTGTACTATGAAGTTTTCGTCAGCATTTCTACCTTAACCATGTCCTTCCACCTATCGTCCTGGCTTCTGGGAAACCATCAAATTTGCCTGGATTCAATATGTCAGTGTCCTGCTTATCTTCCTCTGGGTCTTTGAACGCATTCAGAGATTTGTTTTTCAGAACCAGGTTCTCACCACCGTACCCATACCAGTGGGGAAACCTCACCAGTCATGATGCAGTGGTTGCTCTTTGACCTCCAGGTACACAAGAACCACCAGGCTGCATTTTTCAGACTCGCAAACACGGATACTCTTTGAAATGTAAGACCTAATTAATGACTGTTTGAGATCTAGGGAATAGCCATTAGGTCAGTTTTGCAATTACCTTTTTCTGTACAGGTTTTTATGCAGGCCCTCCTCTACAGGAAGTGCAAGAGTTCTTGTCCTGGAAAATGCATTTCTTCTTCTGCTGCTCTTTTAAGCAATGGATTTTATTTTAGAAAATATTAATACATTTTCTATATTGTTATTATTTGTATGTTTATGACAATTTGTGACAGTAACTAAAGCAATTCTTTGTTGTTGAGCTGTTTCGTTTTTGCATTGCAAATAACTTTAGGTGATGAATAATAAATGATTTGTACATTTTAACATTTTAAATCTGATTCTACCCCAAAGCTTTCATTTACTGTAATCTTTGAAGTATTTTTGGGGAGTGAAAAGTTTCATTTGAAAGCAACAGCAGTAAAAATGTTCTGACTACTTTTAATAATGAGAAGAATGGTTATTGTTGCACAGTACTAGCAAAAAAGGCAGAAGAATGGGCCTTGGAGTTTTTCTGTCCGCAGTCCTGTCTTAACCCTTAAGGCATATTAATATGTGACTAATGAAGGTTCCACTATACCACAGCAGGATACACCTGAGCAACAGTGTGGCATGTAACATATTCATCGCCAGCCTTTTCTAAACAATAACAATGGCATTACATGACAGTAACCATCATTTACCTTCTCCGTTTTGTCGCTGCTGATCTTGTCCTCTGCGCAGAGGTTAAGGATCTCCCGAATTTCACTTTCCTAATATGCGGGCATTCATGTGTGCTGTTGCTCTTCTCTGAGTTAGCTGCTAACAGCTATTAGCTGCTTTTTAGCTGCTAGCTGCTCCTGTGGTGGGTCACAAGCATACCACGCTGTCAAAACGTCACACCTGTCCTGTACCTGTTAATTCCTCTGTCTCAAAGGTCGGACAAATCTGCCCCCGTTCTGCGATCGTATGTTTTATACAGAGCGCGAGGCTACATTTCCACCTTGAACAGGCTACATTTTAGCCTGATAAAATCATCCTGATAACATGAGCTCAACATTGTGTTTCTGTCGTTGACAACAATGAGTACTGAAACATGAATATACATGGATATGTATTTTTTAATTTTTACTGCCCATGAAATTGTACTGTTCTCAGTGGGAGCATAATCTGCAGTACCAAAGAGACAAGAGTCATGGTTTTCATTTACTCTCTGACTCACCGTCCCGGGAGATGTTTGTTAGTATTTGATCGTGTCCATGATCAGTTTGTTGTCTCTCTCTCTCTCTCTCTCTGTCTGTGTAGGCTATGTGTAGTTCTGGACCTGTACCATTACATTAGGTCATTTAAGCCACTGAGTCCGCCAGTTCAGGGTGGACCAGACTGTTTAGTAAGAGTCCCACCCAGTTAGCTCAGCTACACTACCTAAAGTTCTCATCTGCTGTTAAAACGTTTACACAGCCAAATTGCAGCCATCCTCATGTGGACTGATACTGTCTAAGTGCAGCTACACATGGAGGTTGTACTACTGAGTATTTTAAGGTTGTATGTTATTATGTTTTTAAGATTCATGCTTGTATTTGGGGTTTTTACTAGAACATGTTTACAAAATGTTAAAAAAACGCTTATCATAATTATATACTGTCTGCATGAACACACCTGTATTCACCCTCTGTCTGAGATGCTCAGTTAAAGCGCCTGTCTGTTGAAGCCCCCCCACCCTGAAAAGTCCAGTATGCTCTGATTGGTCAGCGTTTAGGGTCCTCCACATCTGCATAATAGAGCCATTACAGACACTTTTACACAGGTTGTGAGTGACACAGAGCACTGTATTCTTTTTTTCTCTGTCTTTTTTCTTTGTCTTTTTTTTTTTACACTTCACTGTCTGTTTCAAACTGATTCCACACCAGTGCCCTGAGGCACTCCTCTCTCTCCGTCCAGCAGGCACTTACTGGTGACCAAAGAGCTTTGGCTTTGGCCGCAGAGAGCACAGGGACAGGATATGAGTCTGGTTTATACAGGAACCAGGTGCATCCTTTTCTCAGTGTTGTTATTTTTCTCGGGATGAAGCTTGTGATCAATATCTCTCCCTTCCAGTTCATTCACCAAGGCCCAAGAGAGCTAAACTCAGGTCCATTTTACTCATTTCTTACACATACATTAATCATCACACATTTCTGCAGTATCATCTGATCTTATTTCAGAGCCATAACAAAGTTACCTACTTAAAAAGAAGAGAGGGCGTCTCTAGGAATTTAGCTGGTTTATAGTGGGAAGGCGTAGTAGGAGAGTGGTGTTTCCATCAAAGAAAACGCGATTTATTTGGCTGTGGTCTGTAATAGCAATACAAATAACAATCAGTATAGCAAACACCATACATAATATGCGGCATAATAACATAACTAAGGTTATAAAGGACTGTATTCATTACTCAAATATCATATGGATCATATTGTGGTGGTTTGTGTTCTTTTTGGAGGGCTTGTGACTGTTTTGTATGGGTGCTTGGCATGTCTCCTTCTTTTCTGCTGTGTTTCAGAGGCTGGGCATGGCTTCCGGGTGCTGGAGCTTACTGCACACTTCCTCACCTGCTCCTCATCAGCAATCAACCCTCTGCAGCATATATACCTCGGCTTCACTCCTGTTCAGCGCCAGATTGTCTTTCAACCTCACCCGTGGTATATCGACCGTCTCTCATGAGATTTTCCTGTGCTTCTCGAAACTTTTCGACTCAGATGTGCTCATTGTGCCTTTTTTTGTGCTTGCTTGCAGTGCTTACCTTCCCAGAGCTCCAGCGCCTCGCCACCCAGCCCCCACACCTTTGTGTTCAGTCACGCGCCTCCCTCACCCTCTTGGATCTCCACCACTCCACGCTTCCCCAGCTCCACCGTTACCTCCAGCCTTACCAGCCCTCACGCTTCACGCGCTTCACCATACCTCCAGCCATTCCAGCCTCCTCCACCATCTCAGTCCCTGGATCCCTTACCTCGACCCCCATTCCCTCCCTCAACCCTCAATTAACATTAAAACCGTTTTTAATTGATATTTCAAGCCCTGTCTGTGTTTGCTCTTCGGTCCTCCTCTTGTTCACGGTGCACCATACTGCAACAGAACAATCTGGCCAAGAATGGACCCAGCGAATCCAGACTCCATTAAGGACGCCCTTTCAAGCCAAGGAACCCCTTATTGGCCGCCATGATGACATGATGCGTGAAGTTATGGAAACCCTGCAAAATTTAAATGGTCACATCTCCAATATCACCACTCAGCTCGCCCAACTATCCATCCACTCAGCTGCTTCTAGTGCAGCCAACCCGGTGAATAACCCACCTGATTTGGTTATACCATCTCCCCTTCCCCACCCTGCAAGAAAGCTCTTTGTTCCTCCACCTGAACTGTGTTGGGGATTTGGGTTCATGTGGCCGTTTCTTGCTTCAGTGTTTGTTAGTTTTTGAACAGCAGCCCTCTAGTTATCCTTCTGATAAATCTCAGGCAGCATATGTGATGAACTTGTTACAGGATAAAGCCGCTCGGTGGGCTACCGCATTGTGGGAGAGGGGTTCCCCGTTTTTTTCATTCTTTCGCGGATTTTCCTACAGAGCTCCGCAGGGGCTTATAATTGAAGAATTAAAAGATGGATTGGCATCCCGTGATGGGCCCACATCACTTGAAAATTTGATTTCTCTCGCCATTGGAATTGATAATTGTCTCAGAGAAAGAAATAGAGACAGAGTTGGGAGATCCCGCAGATTTGCCTCACTTCCCACTCTACATCCCCCTTCCACAGCTCCTAGTGCCACTCAATCTCCGTCCCAGCTTCAAGTGCCCCCCACTGTCCCGGAGGAACCTATGCAGTTAGGTCGTGCCTGGCTTACCCCCGCGGAACATCGACATCGGTTGGACAAGAACCTGTGCATCTACTGTGGCCAAGCTTGACACTACTTGGCTAACTGTCTGCCATTGCTAAAAGGAAAGGCTCATCGGTAAAGGAGTGCGCACTTGTGAGCCAAACTTCCTCCTCCTCTAGCTCTCCCCCTCGCATTTCCCTGCCCACCATTATAAAGTGTTCCACTCATTCCCTCCAATCACAGGTACTGATTGATTCTGGGGTGGACGACAATTTCATTCATAACTCTGGTTAGTAAATTTGCCATTTTCCTAATAATTGTAAGGTGCAGCCCTAATCTGGTGTTCTGCCAACTGTCCCTTCAAGTGAGGAGCCATGGCCTCAAAGGCCTCACCTAGCTCTCGGGCCCCACCGACGAAGATTGTTCCGTTATCGGACAGGAGCTCGAAAGGTTTGCCTCTTCTGGCGATGAAAGGCCGTAGAGACATCAGAAAGCCGTCAGCGTCGAGGCTCTCCATGAGGTCTAGATATACACAACGGGTTGTCCTGCACTTGAAGACAATGCCCTAACGTTTCTCTGTTCGACGTCCAATCTTCACTGTGAAGGGGCCAAGACAATTGACTCCAGTCGAATGAAAGCGTGACAGTGGACGTCTGGAGCAGGTTTAAGGCTTGCTGATCTTGCTTCGATCGGGTCACCTGCCTCTCGCTTGTGTAAGGCAGTGTATCAATCTGCCAAAGACGTTCAGCGTTCTTGAAGAGTTCACAGGTAGGTGAGACTGTCACTGTGAACAGGCACTGCTGCTCGGATGCAGGAACTTGGTTGATACTGGTGGGACTTTGAAATGACCAGCGGAGCTGGGTTTGGACTTCGATGGGTCCCCCTATTGGGCCCAGCTACACTGTTGGAGAGGATAGGAATGTTCTGATAGTCCCAGGTTGTCAGCCGTGAATGCCTGGCGTATGTGATACTTCTCTTCAGGTTTGGGCAGGGAAGACACGAAAAAGGCGACTGGCGCACCGTGAAGCTGCATGACATTTTGGTGTGGTGAACAGTTCTAAGGGTAAGTGTTTCAAGCTGTGCGGGGAGGTTCAGGCGTTGCACAGCATGTGGGAAGATGATGCTTCGCTCCGAGCCGTCGTCTAGTACTGCATAGGTCTCCAGTACTCTGTCTTGATTATGGAGTGAAACTTTCACAGCCTTCGGAATCACCTTGGGTGATCTTTTTGGTGTATCCCGACACACCTTCGCAGTAGGAGCGGTCATCATCAGCACACTTTTCTGAGTCTGCTTTTTAAGTTATAATGGCATAGGTCCTGGCCTCCCGAGAGAATTCAGTTTTATATGCTATTTTGAATGTTGAACAGTTATTATCTATTTATTTCCATGCAGAAACATTAGAGCATAAAGGTTTTCTTTGTTTAAGCAATCATGCCTGTCAACTGTAACCAGATTTGCATAATATGTCACTTCAGATAAATAGTACAGGCCTGAACACAGAAATCATTGGACTCCTAAAATACATCCTTTCTTTGAACGAAAATCTTCTTTACTGATATCAACCTACCTCTTGGCTAGTAGCATAACTGAAAAAAGCTGGTCACTACGTTATTATTTAGGTTTAAAGCCATTTCCAGCTCCCTCCCTCTTTTTCTTCTTTCTTTCTCTTCTGGCATCCTGATTAATGTGCAGGTCCTGGCATTGCAAAGAAATTCACTCATTGTAAGTAAAAAATATTTTTTTATCTTTATTTTGACACTTGTATTCTCCTTTTCCCACTTTCTTTCCTTAGCACTGATTGCTTTCTTTCACTCATTGTTCACTCCTCATTGAGTTCACCTCTGCACACCCTTTCACTCACTTTTTCATGATCATCACATTGGACAGCAGAGCGTGAGTTTCTGTCTCCTTAGTTTATCCTGTGTATGATTAGTTTAACTGAGAACATTATTTATCCCTGTTAATATTGACATTTGTTTAATTTGATTCATGTTCTATTTTTTTTATTGGTTTCTTTCAGATTTAAAACCCATGTGTGTTTGCTCCTCACTTTATGTTGGAATTTCTTTATTTTGGAAAAAAAAACTTTTGTGTGCTGAAAAGTAAAATTTCAAGGCTGATAGTACACCTCCCCTTCTGAACCTCCTCCTTAACACTTCGTCAGCTAATAGTTGGTGTTGGGAAGATTACTTTTCAAATGTAATAGGCTCCGGATTAGTAGTTACCCTATGAAAAATGTAATAAGTTATGTAACTATTTCAATTGCTTCATCAAAATAATGTTACTTATTATATTTGGTTACTTTTTGATTGGTTATCTGACAAATGTTAAAAACTGGGCTATAAAACTGAAAATGTCTGAGAGTCGGCTTTGCCAAAAATAGGCATCCGCACATGACAAAAGATTCAAGGCAACAAAAAAAATTGTTTGATTCAACAAATAAACTTTTTACTAAATAATTGATTTGAATTTAAACTTTTTATAACCGCCAACATTTTGATTAGTAATTAATTTTACTGCATATTATTTTCTCAGTAACTACAATTGATTGCAAACATAGTTTTATTTGTTGTATTTCAATGACACACAGCCTAACTAGTTCCATGTAACAAGTTAGTCCCAACACTAATATTTTAGATAAGTGGATGTTTCTGGCCATCTGTGTGTTTTTTTCCCCTTGCAATGGTTAAAGACTACATACCAAAACGTCTTTCCCACTGCCCAAAAAAAGAAAAAAGAAAAAAACGCCAACACCCACTAAAATCTGACTTTTTAATGTAATGGGACATTCCAGTGTGGATTGGCATTGAATGAAAACACAACATTTCAGATCCTTAACCAGTGAGATGCAATGACGCGCCACCACTAAATACTGTCCATCTCGAACAAAGAAGCACTAAAAAGTTGAGTTTGAAAGAGACACTGAATAAGTAGGAGATACATAGAGAGTAGTAACAGTACAGCCCTCCATCCATGCAGATTTCTCTGGTTTTGTTGGCCTTTGCGCGATGTCAAACGTAATACACTGACAAAGCAACCACACCCAGAAAGGCATGCTCATGTTTAAAAAAACACATGCAGGTGCTAATGATGGTGGAAAAGGGTATAGAGCAACAATAAATTGCCTACTATAGATAATATAATCACTGCAGCATACTGGAGAAATACAATTTACTGAGCTTTGAGAATTTTAGATACTTTTCAAATGTATGCCTGATTTATAATATTCTGATTTTTTTGGCCCCTGCTTCTGTGACTTTTATTTTTCCTCTTCTCCTTGTGCAACTATATTGTCATGTCATAACTAGTGGGGCAGTAGTAAGCTATAGGGGCTTTCCCCTTTATACCCACTTATGGGCGGCCCTGCTTTTAACCACATTTTCATTCATTAACATGGCCTAACTTTACTCTTAGATTTAGAAATGAATAATGTATCATTGTATTATATGTTAAGGAAAGTTTGGTTAATATTTGATCTGTTGTAAACTTGGTCATGATTTTGCAGATCTTGCAGTCAGAGGTTATCTTGCAGCACAGTGCTCCTGCAGCAGTGACGGGGACTGGCTCAGGTCCCGCCTGCTCCACTGCCCACCACCCTCCTCTATCTGTGAACACCAGCCCCCCAGCCCAGCCCACTGCCAGTTAGACCAGCAGAGCCGCTGGCCACGTCTCAACATACAGCCTTGTACCCCACCGGACAGTGTAGGTAGCCAAGCAGCTGCTGGCCGAGGACAGAGGGGAGGGGAGGAGAGGAGGGGACAGCAGGACTGCGGGGTGCTGGGACAGAGAACACTGCGCACCGGCTCCGTCGCCAGGCAGCACGGCCGAAAACAAAGCTAAAGGTAAGATATTTCTGCTAAATGTGAGGTAAATAATACACAAAGTACCTCCTCCCATCTTTTCTCCCCCAGGACCGTTTTTTCTGTTCACCTTGGAGAATCGTGTGGCTTGTTTCGGTGGGAAGAGGAAGCTCGCGGGTGCACTTTTTCAAAACAAAAAACGCCAGTAGTTTCGTTTTTTTTATCCCCTATAATTAGGCGCGCGCGGAAAGGGCTTGTAGGTGGATAAATACACACACAGACACTTTCAAATACTTGAACCAAACTCAGAGATTATGAAACGGACAGATGGGGGCTCCATAACACCCCAATGATCCCTGTAGACCTGCAGCCTGCCAGGTCCACACGGCAAGGATATTGTATTTAAATGTACATGAAAAAGAAAGTGATTCATTCTAATAATATAAATTAACATTTCACATTTACCAGAGATCTTTCTGTATCATCCCCAAGTAGCACTGGGGTGTCCCAGTTTGAGGCTCAGTGACTTAAAAGGGAACACAGTCTAGATTCAAAATTCCAATGTTTTTTTTTTCCAAAACCTGGAAAACTTAAATTAATATTTGTGAACATGATCTACTCTCTCTCAAAGTCAGGAACCAGAGAGGTACTGATATGTTAGAATTTTCGCACTTTTTATGCAGAAAAGCTTAACCAAAGACTTCAATCGAAAATTAGCCTTGTTTAGAAATCTTATATGCAATACTACTGTAACCTGTAACAATGTTTTTGGTTTTTGTTTTTTTTCTCCTGAAGTTATTTATATAATAAAAGTCTAAGCACTTGTGACGTCATAGGGTATAAAGATAATGAATTGGACTGTGATTTTGTTGACATAAAGTTTGCTTTTTTGGTATTTTTTTTTTTATACCAAAAGAGCTTTATTTTAATTTTTTGACCTCAGTTCTGAAACAGAAAATGTCTTTTCCAATTTATAGTCTGTAGAGAGGTTACTGACTTTATACCCTCTGACATCACAAATTTGAGTTAACACTCTCGTTTTTGGATTTTGGAGGATAGTTGTCCATGTTTACTAATATTGCTGGTAGGCATTTGTATCAGCACATAGTCAACCAGTCAACATGTTGATTTATATCACAAATCGATATATACAATTTTTTTGTTGTTTGACAAAGTCAGCATTTTCAAAATATCAATCCTAAGTTAAGGTACTTTTCGTATTGTATACAATGAATGAATATTACATACACTGATAAGCATTGTATTTTATGTCTCCATCTGCTGGAGGACCATCACGATAAGAGTATGTGAAATACGTTGTTAACTCCACCACAGAAGAGACCTGATCACTAAGATTAGAAGAAGAACAAGTGGAAAAAGTGGATGTATTGATGACAGTGTAGGTTTATCTACCAAATGAGTTGTTATATATTGGATATCGGGAAAAAAAATCTGATATTGTGCATCCCTTATTGTTGGATTGTCCTTAACAATAGCAATAACATATGAATTTTGAAAATGGGGACTGTGACCCTTTAACTTGTAACAGACCCAGGAAAGGAGGCCACTGTTACAAGGGTAATGTGAGTACACTCTGTGTCCATTAGGAATAGCCCATGTGGCTAAGCAAAATGGTTTAATGGAGTGTCACAGTATTTATGGGGTTGTTTTTCTGCTATTGATTAACATCAGGCACAACACAAGTTGAAACAAAACTAGGTTGACTATTTGGTCAGAATTACTCACGTCCATTCCTATGGCGCTAAGAACATTATTTTGCATCAATATGAATGTATGAATAATTTTAATTTAACTGAGACCAAACATATATAATTTATTTAAGTGGAGCAATACTTGAATTTCTAGTTACTTTTTTATTGCCAACTACATCACTATGCAATGTTTGCAAAGTGTTAGGCACAATTAATCGAAGACAGCCCGAGTTGGCAAAGTGGGCAGCTGTTAGAGGTTGTTGTTGAGGAAAACTGTCTGGCTCTGTAGTTTATTTATCCTTTAAACACAGTGTTCTTTCTTCTGACACTTTTGCAGCTGCATGACATGCGAAACAACCCTGAGAAGCTTCTTGGGTTATTGGTCCTTCATTTAGACAGCTGAGCCCAACAAACAGCTTTATATTCTTGGTAACTCTAAGAAATAAGTACAAGCTTGCAGCTGGGGCAGTACAGGTGTAATACTGCATGCTTTCTTGAAGATTAGTTTTTGTTACCCTACCTTTACCCTTGTTACCATTTGTACTTTCAAAGTGTTTCACTCTGAGTAATAAAAATGTATTTTTTCCTCCTCTTTCTAACAATTTTAAATGGACAATGATTTCTGCACTGCAGCTTCTGATGCTGTCTTCAATATCAATACTACACCTGTGGAAGATTTAGACATGTTTCCTGTAATACACATGAAGTCTATTTTTACAGACAGAAAATGATGTTCCTGAATCCAACCTCAGTCACATTTTCATGCTGAATTATAAAGTTAATTATTGCTACATTGTCCCTCATTTTTAGTTTAGGGTTCGTTTTGAAACGGCGCATGGCTGCAGCTATACATGTGGGCATGGTTGGTTGTTATTACTATCTTGGGTGTTTGTATAGTGCATCATGGTTGTGTCATCACAACACTGAAATTCCTAACTTTGATAACAATACCTTGAAAAATATTGATATTGGAAACTATTCTTGATACCACAGGATCAATCGACATTGAGGGCATAAAGTTTAAAACATTAAACGATAGATCTAAAATGGCAATACCATGAAAATGACAACTTTTCATTTTTTGGTAATAGCAGAGAACAGCAGAATGACTGCAGTAAACTTTAACAAACGCAGCGAGAAAGCGTAGCTGGTACCAGTATATCAGTGCTGCGGAAAATGAGTGTTAAAACCCTTTCAATTATTCAGAATCTGTATCGATGAATCAGTTTTTTTGACAGCACTAGTTTGTATTAGTTTACACACTGTAACGTGGGAGGTGAAGGTGCAGAGAGTGAGTACTATGGGTTAGTTAGCAGGAGCTCCAGGATAGCAGGATACATCAACCATGCATGCCACATCTTCACGGCACTATATTCTCTTATTATACAAGAGCAGTAGAACACAGAAAACATAACCTGCACCAAACTTGTTACTGATAAGAGTCCTCTCTTTTGGATGTCAGTTGGAGTAGTGAAATGTTACTGTGTGCTCAACGTTCAGCTCAAGTATATCACAACATAACAGAAGAGGGCACCACCCTGTATGCCACAAATCTGGCTGTTACAGCACGTGACATTTGTGAATCGGGTCCATACGCACAGTCCACACTGTTCTTACCCTTTAAGCTACACTGAACAAATGATCAGATTTTTCTGCATTCAAAAAGCACTCTATGTTACCTCAAGGTTTAGTTGTTGTTGCCCTGCTACAGTTCACTTGCCTGGGAACCAGACAAATTCGTGAGCTCATTCATCCAAAACTAAGCTTTTCGTCCCTAATGCAGACCATCACAAACATGGGCAGATGACCAAATGTACATCAGGCAAACACTCTGGGCTCTGAAAATGATGGAAAGTAGACTATGAGCAGCTCCTGCTGTAATATTCTGAAGCTTATGAGTATTATGGACTCCATCTGGAGCAACAAGAAATGTATTTCTTGACCACAGTTGTGTTTGATTGGGCCAGTCACAATTGCTGGAAATTGAATTTCAGGTGATGGACACTAGGGGTGCATGATGTTGGATTTTTTTTGCTGATATCCAATATGCCAATACATAACAACTCATTTGGCCAATAAGTGATACTGATATTGATATATCGACTTTTTCCCCACCTAGTATAGTAATTATCAAGTCTCTTCTGTAGTGGAGTTAACATCATATTATACATACATATTACAACATATATTATACTCTTATTGTGATAGCTCACCAGCAGATGCAGTCATAAAATACAAT
Source organism: Plectropomus leopardus (assembly GCF_026936395.1). Classification (NCBI taxonomy): domain Eukaryota; kingdom Metazoa; phylum Chordata; class Actinopteri; order Perciformes; family Serranidae; genus Plectropomus; species Plectropomus leopardus. The sequence goes on from NC_142182.1 coordinate 19,726,098, forward strand.
GCTTTTCATTGTATGTAGGCTAACATCCATTCATTGTGCAAAATAAGAATAATACTTAAAATTAGGCTTGATGTTTTGTACATGTTCATTTTGTCAATATAAAAAATATATCGGTTTGTGATGTCGGCAAAAATCTGATTGTTGTAGGATTCTGATGTTTCATTTTGAAGCCAATATCTGCTGATACCGATGGTGTGCCGATATTATCGTGCATTCTAATGGACATCAGAAAACTCTAATGGTTTTAACTTTTTAGAAAACTTCTCAGACCCTTTTGGTGGATTAGCACGTAATCTATTCCTGTCATGGTGCATCTGAATTCTCTGTCGACTCTAAAGCATGTTAGCAATTTAAACGAGTCAACTAGAGGACACGTATTCATGCCACACTGGGCAGTTTTCCACATTAGTGACTCCAATCATGCCCATGCTTGTACATATGTCTGTGATACTTGGTAACAATGGACAACAAAGGGACCACAGGAGAAAATGCTTTCTGTTTTGTGCAGATAGAAGTCAGGTAACAGCGAATCTGTCTGAGGATGGGAAGCTTAGTTCTTCAGCATTGCATCTTGCAACGTTTATCTGCAGTTGAATGTAAAATCACATCGACTTCCTCTTGCAGGGCAGAATGTTGAACAATCCAACATGGTCTAGATTTCAAGGAAACAGAAAGTCATTTGAAACTGTCCATTACCTGGAACTATTTCTTGTAGATTAGAGCTGCACCCACTTAGGAGAAACTGCAGTGTGTTGCAATTCGAAATGACGTGAACTGTCCTGCTTCAGGCCAGAAATCCAGCCACAAGTTCTGTTTTATTGTTTTGTGGAAATAGAAATATCAGTGATTTGAAAGTCAGTGAATTAGTAACTCAAGATACATTTACGTATGTTTTGACCTGATTTTGAGAGTGATGTAATCCCAGCTATGATGTAAGATGCTAGTTAAATGACTGTAACTGGGTTAAAGAGGCTGCTTTGTTGGGCACGTCAAGGATGTTAGAAAATCACTCCAAAGAAAGAACAGGCCTTATGATTCACTAAATACTCAAATTTGCCAGTGCAACATGTTACATAAATCCAAAAAATTATGGACGAAGCTACAGTGGCGTTACTCATCGTGAATTATATGAAGATTCACCCCCTGTGCTTTTGTTGTGACTGTTGAAATCCGCTTTCAACCTGTTTTTTTTTTTGCACCAGGCCTAAACATGCCTAAACATAACCACATGCAGCGTAATCAGACGCAGAAGGAAACCTAAAGGGAAATATGTAGACATGCAATTCCACTGCAGAGTGGCAATATGTGATCATTTAGGATGAGAACGTGTTTGTAAAGACAAATAATAGAACAGCTAGGTTCAGAAAATTACAGTCTGCTAAGCTAAAAAAATCATATTACTCTAACACATACAATATTATAATCTCCAAAATCTAAGACTATATAAAGTCTCCTATCACAATATTTATTTGTCTATAAACTGCCTGGCCCCTATATGACAATAATTGTTCATAATAAGGGCTGTTGGACATAATTCATTGGAAGTGGAGTTTTTCAGTCTTGTATAAAATCATCTTGTGCTTGAAAGTGTTTGACAAGAATTGAACACTGTCATTTGGTGTATTTCCATGAAGTGTCTAATGTTTAACTGGTTTGGAGACGAGAGGGTCTGATAAGGCGAAACCTTTATGACTAGCTTCCCGCTGCAGCAAATAAGGGTTTTAATACTAGAATGAAAACTGGATGGTTTGTATTTGTGGTTTGACAATAGCTGCTACTGAGGAGACCTGAGGCTGAATGACAGGGAGAGAGGGGAGTAAGAGGAGAGGAGGATGGACCCGTCAGGATGTCTGTTGTTTACTTTTGTATCCTGAGGGTCTGAAGCTGAGGAGCTCGTGTCAGGGCTTGTCCAATAAGCACAACAGATAAAGGTCTGCTTGCATGGTTCACCTCAGTCAGCAGTGATCTTGATCTCCTACTGGAAACTTCGAAGGACAGTCCCAAACACTGTGCTTGTTTTTTCTTTTTTCTCTTGTTTCTTTTCCTGCTTGCTGAATGAATTCATTTAGAGGCTGGGATAGATCACAGTGGTGGGCATCCCCAACTTTAGGCACACCCTAAAAGAGTTTGTGTCTCACTGGGGAGTTTTATTCTCCCATGATAGGCTTAATGGTCTCTCAGAAGTATCTCCACTCTGAAACTTTTTGGAGAAACACTTATAACCTGTTTGTTTTTCAATTGCTTTGCCAGAAAGTTTGCTGTCACACAGCAAACGTAAACAAAGGGAGCATGATTTGTGGCAGATATTCAGATTATATTGTAATGCTGCTATTCCAATGCTATTTTCATGTTCAGCTGAAGCTATGAGAACTCTTTAAGTGGAATTTAATTGTTCATTTTTAGTGAACTATTTTTAATACAATGCTGTAATATGTGGAATTGTGACTGATTTTTATTTGTTGGGACTGGGAATATTGAAGTTCAGCTATAACACCAGTTTGAAGTGGAATTGTTATTATATTACTCATTTATAATGCTCTGTACATTTATTACAATGTCACACAAAGTGGATTTAAGAACAATTTCTTAAGACTCATTTTACTATGTTGTTTTGTTTTGTCTGGAAACATCAGATTAAAACTCTTAAGGAACCATCTGGATGCAGACTTTTTGTCTTGTATTGCATTGCATTGCTATTAGACATGTACACTGGATTGATTTGAATAACTTCATAGTACTGGTGGCACTGTGCAGCGGTATTATCCCAGTAAATACAAGGATCGGATCGGTATCGCTATCGGCAGATACTCAGTATTAAATAACGCACTTCAGGGGCAAAACAAAAACTTGATCAAGACATCCCCCGTGAATTAACATGAGTCCCTCCTTTGACACATACACAGTTGCATCCACATGCACTTTTCTGCTTCCACATGTTGCACGTGTTGCACATGTGGAAGCAGAGCCTTTGTACCTATTGTTCCTTTTAATCTGATTTATTCTGTCTTGCTCACCTGCACGTGTCAGTCACCAAGAGATAAAGCTGAAGTATTACACATCATAAACTGCAGATGTTATAGCTGCCCCTTACACGTCAGCATTATGGATTTCATATGCTTTACTGCATAAAGGATAAAAGTACATTTGAGAGCAGGGGAGAGAGCAAAGTTCACCATCATGCTGCAGAGTTTAAAGGATCATTTTTAACCAGAAGACAAAAGTGTTTAATAGAGCTGCAATGATGAATTGATTTGTTGAACTTAATTTTCAACTAATTTGACAAGCCATAAATTTGTTGGGTTTTTAGAATTTTTAAACATGTTGCGATATGCATATTTAATAATGTCGCCAAAGGAAAGCTTTGTCAGCATTTGTTTTATATAAGTTTTCAGTCTGTTCAGCTCACTTCAGTAATTTTTATTGCAGCAATATAAATCTAGTGGACTGAAAAATCAATTGATTATATTATTCCAGTAAGCTACCAAAAGTTTAATCTGTATTTGTGATATTAATAATTTCTATGATAAAAAATGGACATTTGCATCCCTGTAATGATAAGATATTACCAAACAAAAATATGATAATGTACTGCATCGATTATTTTCCCCACGTCTATTATCTACAGTATTATTTCAACGCTAACAGTTAAGGAGTGATTTGCAGGGGAATTTGTGCCTTTTGGAAACGCGTATTCTGTTTTACATATCCTTTTCTCTCTCTTTCTCTCTCAGTTCAGGACGAAAAGGGAAAGATCCACATCGAGCGCCAGAGGCAGACAGTGATTTTCAGCCATCATGCCGCGCTGCAGAGTGAACCTCAGCACCATGATTTTCCTGGTGATCCTGCAGGGAGCAGCAGTGGTGCTGTTCTGCGGCTGGTACGTCCAGCTCAGTCCATGCGGCTCTGCCCCCTCCAACGGTAAAGTTCATGTTCTGCTGCTGTCATCGTGGCGATCGGGATCGTCCTTCGTGGGTCAGGTGTTCAGTCAGCACCCCTCTGTCTTCTACCTCATGGAGCCAGCTTGGCACGTGTGGACCAAACTGCATAAGCCCGGAGCACGAGCACTCCGAATGGCTGTGAGGGATCTATTACGGAGCGTATTTCAGTGTGATTTGTCTGTGATGGAGGCCTACCTGCCAGAACACCACAATGTGTCCTCCTTGTTCATGTGGAGTCACAGTAGAGCACTGTGCTCACCGCCCGCCTGTTCTCTCACACCACGCAACCAGTTCAGCAACCAGACTCGGTGCATCCAGACATGTGATGCTAGAGGCCTTCAGTCGGTAGAGGAGGCCTGTGGTACTTACAGTCACGTGGTACTTAAAGAAGTGAGATTCTTCGAGTTGGAATCCCTCTACCCGCTCTTGCAGGACCCAAGCCTCGATCTCCGCATCATCCACCTGGTCCGAGACCCTCGGGCTGTGGTGAAGTCTAGAGAGGAGTCAGCCAAAGCCTTCATGAGTGATAACGCCGTCGTCCTGGAGCAGAGAAGCATACCAGCTGCGGAGGTGCAGTATCAAGTCATGCAGGAGATCTGCCGTAGCCACGTGCGCATTAACGAGAGGGCCATTGTGAAGCCCCCTCCATTTCTAAAAGGCCGCTACAAAATGGTACGCTATGAGGATGTAGCACGCAACCCACTTGCAGAAATAAGTGCCATGTATGAGTTTGTAGGTCTGGAGATGACCCCGCAGCTGGAGGAATGGATCTACAGGGTGACTCATGGAAAAGGCAAAGGCTCCAGGAAGGAAGCATTCAAAATCACCTCACGAAATGCTGCTGATGTCTCGCAGGCTTGGCGAACCATGCTGCCACACAACAAGGTCAAACGTATCCAGGAAGTGTGTAAAGGCGCCATGTCATTGCTTGGGTACAGGACAGTTAACAGTGAAAAAGAACAGAAAAGACTCGACATAGATCTTCTTGTGCCGCGGGAACCGTATCAGTTCAGCTGGTTGCCAGCTAAAACAGAGCGTCCTGGTAAAAGTTAATGACAGTATTCTGGTAAGTGAATGAGAAAGACACCAAGAGACTTTGTTGGACAGAAGTCTATATTCTTTATAGGCTGTATAGACTTTATTGGCTGGGTAAGTCTTTAATTTGTGCGACAACAGACTGATTCATCAGCTGAGAGAACACTGGCATGATGTCCGAGGTTAAAGCAATCTGAAACAATTGTATAACTTGAATGGGAACAACACAGTAGTTACAACTCTCTTCGAAAGATTTTACAGTTTGGGTGAGTTTGTGTTACATAGGCCTGTCACGATAATTACATTATTGAATTATTTAATGGGTTACTTTGCTGATTTTCAACCAGCTTTGTACCAAAACAATGTGGGTAGATGAACTGTGGTAAACTTTCCTCCATCTAACTAACCCCTGCTGCCTAAATGTCCCCCCCTTAGCTTACTGTTTAACTGTAATACGAGATCGCCGGTCGTCATTGTTTCACACGGACCACCAGCGGGAGCGTTTATTGGTCTGGCGCGGTGCACTGCATTCTGATAGTTGTAGGTTTTCTATCTCTTGCGCAAAAGTGTCCCTTTTCTCTTTTTTCTCTGGTCATGTGGCACCAATTTCAAAAGTATTTGAACTTTTTGCTGCATCGACGGCCTAGTTTTATGTGAGGACCCTCTTTATGTCAGTGGAATTCTCCTTTAAGGTCAGCAAGGATTGTCAAGGTCATGTCCATATATTTTACTATAATGCCCTTGAGTTCATACGCATGTTTGTTTTCATAAGAATATCAATAACAAATTAGGCAACATGGTGCCAGAATAAACAGCAGGGTTTTCCCAACTATTAGGCAATGTCATACCTAATCTGTAAAGCACAAGGTGGTAACTTAACAGGTAAAGGCAGAAGAAATGAATTATAAAAAAAATAGAAGCAAGCATTTTAAGACTAAGTGTTTTTCCACAGCTCATAAGCCAAAGGAACTGAAAAAAATATGCTGAGACATGCTGTAATTTCTGGTCATCCTTTTGTCCTCTTGTCTGATCTCTGTGTCGGACTTTCACCGTCAGCAGGGCTAGGCTCCTCCACACACATTTATTTATGTTTTATTTATTGAGGATATTTTAATATTCTTTTCACATTCGAATCCAATGGCTGAATATTCCTTTAAAAATTCATTGCATTTAAAAGGTTTGCACTTGCATTATTATGCTCTTGTATTATCACTTTATCAGTGACAATATTGTTTCCTGACAATAATGTTTACTGCAGTTATTTCTGGTAGAATATATCATCCACCCAAAATAGTTATCGTGACAGGCAGATTTGTATGATTTCATAAATCATGACCTGGTTACTCAAGATAATCCACAGACCTGGTTAGCAGTTTTATGTTGGAACTATTTTCTCTTTACTGAACTACGCCCATCACCGGGCAGGAGGAAGCACACATCTTCTCTTGGACAAGAAGCTTGTAAGAGTACAGTTAGCAAGTGTGGTTTCAAAAAAATAGTTCCTACAACTGCTCACAACCAGTTCTGTGGATTATCTTGAGTGACCAGGTCATGGTTTCTGGAAAGCGACATTGATGTTAAGTTATCAAATATAATTTTTCCAGAAGCTGAGTGCCATCTAGTTCCATTATATTGGAGAGAAGACAGACATCTCTAAGTACGATATCTCCAACACCCAGCAACCCACCCCAAAACAATCTAGACTGATAAATAGCACTGCTGGTACATGGATAAGTTTTGGGGTCTGAGTTTGTTTGTTTTTTTAACTGTCCCTTTAAGTAGCTTTCCACTCAGTGTGCACAGTTTGTGAATCATGTGGGCTTGTTTTGGCACAAGTGTGTTCTCCCCTGCACAAAGTGAATCTGGGTCCAGGTTTTGCACCGTGCAAGCACTCTGGTGGTGACAGACTGAGCATATTGAGCAGTGCCGTGTCCCTGCAAATCTGTCCATACTGGAGAATTCTGTTATTTTGCGGAGCTGCGCCATCAATCAGTGTGTACCAGAGAACTAATGTGAATTCAGCCCATTTAAATCCACATTGTTTGCAGCTGGGCCTCATGCCAGTGTTCCCTGAAGGCCTGGTCTGTCCCAAGAGGAGACTGTTGATCACTGATGACGCTCCCACAGAGCAGGAGAGGCCAGCCTGAGGCCTGTGGTGTCACTGAGACAGGATGCTTGGTCATGTTATGGATTTACATGTGGGGCAGCCAAGAAGCACACTTACATTGTTAGCCAGAAAACCGCAAAGGTCTGCTCATAGCTTGATGTAGTGACTTTGAATCAGCAAAGCTATGCTTGCACCTGACAAAAACACACTATTTCTAAGCTTTAACTGTAGATACCTCCGTTTTCCCCCCAAATTAGTTTCAGGTGCCTTTGATGTCACTGTTGGGAAATCAGCCCAGTTTCCAGAGGAAAATGTTGATGTTCTAGGTTTCTGCAAATCACAGAGAAATGTCAGATTTGTACGTTTCATATGTATCATATCAACATTGCTAAAGTGATATTTATGGTCAGACCTCGTCATTGAGAGGTGGAGGTAAGTGAATGGTATGACACCGGGGTGAGACGCCTGCCATGCTGCAGACCACTGTTCAAGACCAACAAACAACAAAACTGGTTGTTAAAAAAAATAAAAAATAAAAAAATCAGTCATTTCTACATTTTCACTGGCTTTTAGCCACCATCCATGGGTGTTATTTCGCGATCTGTTGCTCTGTTTCCACTGGAGAAAGTGCCATGGAAGTGGTTGGTTTTTACTGAGACATCACAGCTTTTTTTTAGCAGAGATTGTGCCACCAACACAGAGGATTTTAAACCCAAACCTGATCTGTCCTAACCAAAACCAAGTGAATTTGTGCCGGTTAACTTCCCATTAACCACAGTTGTTGTTGAGGTAGTTCCAGTGTATCCCCTATATCAGGAATACTGAACTTGTTGCTTGGGGGGCACTTTTGCAAAATGACACGACAGCTATTGACATGCTGATGTGATACATATATATGCAGTTTATCTGGAGAATCTGATCTGCTTTCCAGGCCTTTGTATTGTGTTGATAATGATCTTGTGAAAACTGGCTTACATTTAGCATAATACAGTGCACCCATAGCTCTTACAGAGTAACTGCACACAGTCGAATAATCTGGCTTTCTTGTAGCATGACACTCTGGGGCAGGGATACTCATATTGTTTTACTTGGGGGCCACTCTTGCAAAATGACAGGAGGCCAGGGGTCAGTCGCAGCAGCCCCATACATATTTTAGAGTTTTAGGACATTTCTAGGATTTTAGAACATTTCTAGAATTTTAGGACATTAGGGGTTTAGCTAGAACCTCTGTCAGAGGGTGCGGGGTATCCTCCACTGGCACTCTTTTTGATATACAAAGTCTATTTGGTACTATTTTATGCAGTCTGATCCCTTATGTATACTAAAATTTAAAAAAATCAGTGTGAATCACTTTATTTTTATTGTGAATTAGAAAATAGTCACTGGGAGCTACCCCGCATCCTATTGTGGGCCAAATTTTATCCGCGGGCCATAAATTAAGTATCGCTGTGCTATATAATAATGTAAAACAAATGTAACAAATCTGTGGTTTGCAGAAATGTGCTATGCCAACATTTATTCTGGTGATTTGCTTGAGGGTAATCCTCTCCTGCTGGAACTTTAGGTGAAAGTGAATGGTTGAACTTATACTTCATTACACTTCAGGAACATCTGGGTCTTAGCATTTTAAAGTTTGAACATTTAAAACATTAACTTATGTGCTGCCAATTGAAATTCCTCAAGAATAAAGTTACCTACAGCAAAGCAGCTTACTTAGCGTAGTTTAGTCATGAAAGTTTATACACCACGGCTGTCAGTTATTTAGGAGTTGCAATGAGATATTGATGTAATCTGGCTATCTGTAAATCTACTTCTTGGAACACCCCATTTCTTTGTGTTTGTTCTCATAAATTGTTCTTTTTTTATTGGCATAATTATCTTACTGGCTCACTGATTACACGGATATAGTTAATGACTAGTGTTTGAGTAGAGCATTTTAGTCAGTGATTAAGGATCAAAGCATGAGTCAACAGCAGAATGATAAATCATGTTTATTTATGACTTCAGGGCCGGATTAAAGAGCCAAAACACGACTGTTTGCAGTTAATGCTTAGACACTACAGTGCTTTCTGGTAAGATTTTTAATAATCTTCTTTCTGTAAAAAATGTATGAGCATCAAAGCCCAGTAGTTTCACCTCAACATGAACTCTGTTGTGATTGAATATCTACCCTTTATACATCCTGATAAACCTGAGCTGTGTCACAGTTGCACACAACTGTATATAAAGCCTTTTTTAGTACAACACGACATTGTTAGTACGATGTTAGTGTACTCTTTACACAGTTTCTCAATTTGAAGCTACACTAATAGTTATTTTATTAACAATAGCTCAAATGATGTGTAATGTGGAAAGGGTAATCCCAGAGACAAACCCAGAGAGAATTATCCAGTTCCTGGTGCTTTATGCAGTTTTTGCATCTTTCAGCCCAATATTAAAATCTTCTAGCTTGCAAACAACCTCAAGCCATGTCACCAGAAGAAAATATTGCTTTGTGCGTTTCTGCCAACCACAGATTTGTTCCATTTGCATATTTCATACCTATAATATATAACATTTTAAAGTGACACAGAATATGTCACCTTGGTGAGACGCCTGCAAAGCTGCAGCTTGTTGAGACCAACAAAAAACAAAATTAGTTGTGTTTCAGCCACCCAATAGTCTTTTCTTTGTCTCTGAAAAATAAATCAGCATCTTACTCAGAGATGAATAGATTCTGATCTAATCTGATTGATAGTTCCCCTGACTACTATGGAGAACTGTTACTTCAGTAGATATGCTGACGATAATAATAGCAATATACAAATATAACGCACCCATGGTTTGAAAAAACACACAATGCCAACATTTATTCTGTTGTTTGGATTGCAGCAACCTTTTCTCGCGCAGCAGCCAGCTGTTTTCAGAAAAAAACGAAACTCTCACAAGGAGTCACAAAGCAGCTCTCACCAGAGGCAACATATAGAGTGTGACTCTAAAGATTTTGAATTGAGAATTGAGCATTTAAAGTAAAATTCCCCATAAAAAATGTCAATACAGCTCCAAAAAAAGCAGCTTGTCATGAATTACTAGAAGGCACTGAGCATTGGAGTGTAACATTTCCATCTGACATTATGATGTTTTGGCTGTTTTTTGGCTTCATCAAACACGCTGTAGTGAATTTCTGCACCAGCTCTCAAATTAGGTGAATGTAGTTGCCCACACACACTATATTCAACAGGAAACTCTTACTGGAGAAACGGAAAGTTAAGTAATAGACTAAAATATGCCTTCTGTGTTGAGAGGGTAACAGTCAGTGAGAGTCTCGCTGAAGAAGAGAGTCAGTTTCTGTGCTGTCTGCGTGTCTCATATGGAACATATAGAACACGTGGAACAATGAGTTCACTGGGTACACTGTGTTCTCTCAGTGTGGATGCAGAAATGTTTAGGGCTGGATCTCCCTGTGGACAGTGTTATACTGCATGCAGGCCTGTCAGATATTCCAGAGATCATTCCAGATATTCTGTGCATTAATCAGATTTTCTGCTTTGAAGTTTCGAAAAGAAAATGTTGAAGAGAAAACAGCACTCCACTCACAGTGTTTAACAGCAGTTTGATGGGTATTATTAGATATAAATCATCATTGGGAGTTTTCTCTGTTTTCTCCTCACAAGTCAAACTCACTTTAACATCAATATAGTCACTTTACTCACTAATTGTGGTACTCAAGAGTGATTAAATATGACAAATTAACCCTGGATCGATCAGTTTTCTTGTGCTACATTCATAAGCGTGTTGTGTGTTAAACCTATGAAAGCTTAGATAATTGGTGTGATTTCTCTCTAAAACTCAGGAAAAGCATGATGAGCAACTTGGGAAGAAATGTCCTGCAAACTGTAAATAAAATAGTAAAGAGAGAAAAATAAATTATCTGAAAATTTTTTGGGGTGGGGCATAGAGGTGGGTTACATATTATCAAATACAGGGAAAATGTCCAGAAAATTCTATTTATAAATCTATTATTATATATTTGAAATCATGAAATCATCATTTTGTATCACCATCTTAACAGAAAAACTATTATTTACCTTTACCTGTCTCCAGGGTCCCTTTAAAAAAAAATGACTGTTTTGCTTATTTTCAGGTAATTTTCTAGTAATTTTTTTTTTTTTTTGCTAATTTCTTGTAATTTTTGGGGCCATTTCTTGTTAAGTTGCTGTCGCTCTCTTTTCATGTTTTTGAAAGAAATCAAGCCAATTTGCTGCAGTATCAAAGGGTTAATCTAGTAGCTCTGTGATGCTTCAGCCATCCAGACTCACGTGTGGATGAACTGACCATGTTTTAATGTCTTGAGCCATTTCAAAGTCGAGAGATCAACTTAACATGTTTTTCACTGTGGAATTTATCAAATATTTTTTTTAAAAAAGAAAGAGTTGCCACTGATTTCCTGAAGTGCCTGAACAGTTAACATGTGTCCCTGTGCAATGTGAAATGTTTTCTTTTATGTTTAACCACATGTCTGCCCTTTCTGTTGTGTTTTAGTTTGTATGAAGTCAGTCGGCAGTGTCGGTGCCTCTCAGAACAGTTTAGCTGTCAGACGTGCCAGCTTGTTCTCCTCTTTATCTAAAGATGAGATGACATATGACGCAGAAACTCTATGGTACTAATGACTGCAATAAATATTTACATGTAAGTTTGGGCTGTTTTTTTGCTGCTATTGCCTTTAACTGATAGCTGGTTACAAACCTGACTTCACAATGCCGAAGATTTTCTCAGCAGTACATAATTTACATTTGGGCGCCATCTGTTGGCTGAGGCTAGTTCCTGTAATTGCATGACACGGATTTTATACGTCTCCACTAAAAATGTAATGTACAACTGTATGGATTAGAAAGCACAAACAAACCAATGTTCACTTGAGGAAGTACCCTGTAAGAAAAAGATTGTTATAGTGATCACAAAATGACCCTTACTTTTGTATTTGTACTTTTACTAACTGCACTTCCACTTTACAATATCTAACTTTTAAACACAATTCAAGGAGGAAAAGAGCTTACATCCTTGTTTCAGTGAAGGCTGATATAACTGGATAAGATGTGCAACATAATTGCTGATAGTGAGACTGGGAAACTAAAGTTCATAAAGGCAGAAAATACATTTCCAGAAATGTAAAAGAGAATAGTTTAATCAGGAAAGTGAATTGTGTATAATGTGACAATCAAATAGAAAATATCCAGAATTAAAATGGGAATTTATGAATAGATGAGTGGACATTTTCTAGTGATGGAACACATATTTCTTCTGCGTTACTAATTGTTGCAAAGTTTAGTCATATACATTCAAGAGAAAATCCATGAGAAATAATCATTTAGATTTATGTTGTCAATACACAAATATATTGATAATATATTGAATTTATTCATTTTTTTATGGGAAATAAAAAATATGAATGTAAATGGACTTGAAAGAAACCCAAAATAGAAGAATTCAAAACAGAACAAGAACATTACATCCAAACATTATACGGACAAAAAGACAGCAAAGCTGAGAAAACACTGGACATCTGTAATCTTTGTTTGAAATTTTTTGATCGATACCCCTATGTATATATGTGTATATGGAAAAACTTGTATATAGTTTGTCCTGCATGGTTTTGTTTTTGTTTTTATTATCTTTTTTTTTTTTAGTGTCCTATTTCCTTTTTGTCACAACTGACTGAATTTGTATATATAAATAATCATTTTTTTAAAAAAAACTTAGGTCAATTTGATGCGATGTCTTTAAGCCAATCACAGAGTCCTACATCATCTAAAGTGGACTGCAGGTGAGCCAGCCCCCTTTTCTTTAAGTGTGGCTGACCATGTGGAAAGCAGGAAGCACAAGGCAAGTATAGATCTAACATTATTCACCTAACTAGAACAACAGCTCAAGTCTTCAAGACACTCAAGCAAGTCCAGTTACCTAAAGTTATACGCTTAGAAAGTCCATATGCACACATGGTCTGTGTCTCCATCTCGTGCTTTATCTGTGCTAATAATGCTAATGATTGAATCTTTATGGGTCCTGATCCTCAATAGAGGACTGAACTGTCAACACAGACCAAGGGCACACATGGAGCATAGAGAGACAATCTGAAGGTTACCCCTCAACATGTTTCGACTAAAACCTCTCCTCTTTGCTTTACTTCCTTTTATCAGCATCAGTCTCAACTCATGTTTACATGTTGTCTTGTCATTTTGGCTGCAGCTGCATCATTCCAAAGAAATATCAGTCCCTGCGGGATGTTAGGAAGTTGTGATCCTAAAAAAATTGTGCAAATCCAGCCAGTCCCCTTGAATTCTGCATGACCTTGAATTCTAGTCCAGTCATGACAAGAATGAGCCATTTTGGTTTTGGTGTGAGGTTTATGGTTTCAGATGTGCCTCTGCTGTGAGGCTTCAGCCCAAGTGACAATATATGACACATAGAGAGATCAGGCTTGTGCTAACCAAGCAGAAAGACCCTGGCCTTAAAAAAAAAAAAAAGAAGATGAAAAGATTAAAAGCATATGAGAATTTGAATTAGAAGTTGTGATTCATGATCATTCACAGCAACTGATATTTCCTTGTAGCCTCTGTTTCCATAATTTCAGCATTCATGGTTCCACACATTTGTTTTTGCAAAACAAAAAAGGTTCATTAGTAAGTGTTAAAATGTTAAAAAAAAAATGCAGCTGTATGTGGAACCTAAACTAATGGCAAGAAGAGTCACGCAGAGCAAAAACTTGGCATTTCATCTTGCTTTAATTCAGCATACAGATATAAATTATTTGTTGTCAAATTACATTACTAATACTTATTTGACCAAGTAATTGAGTTCAAAACATGACTAAAAAACCCCATCAATTTACTTTAACAAAAAACATGACCAATAGCTCACAATATTCATTGTAGAAATAATGGGGTAACCTTTAGCTTATACTCTTCAGATGACAAGTGTTGTGAGACATTGCTCTTATACCAACCCCCTTTACAGTGAATCTGTAAGTCAAATTACTTTTGTAGTTAAATTACAATGCAACATGTAGTTCACAGTGTTGACGGTCATACTTTGAGTGTTGTATTGAGCAAAAATGTACATGTTCTATTTCAATATTACTTTTAAAATCAGAAATGTATAAAAGGTAACAAATACGATATTAATAGGATGTCATCTTAAAATGTTTGCATACATTATCAGTATATATAGTGAAAAAACATGTCTTTGACAATTATAATGTAAAATGTTGCAGCATCAAGTGGCTATATTTGAAGCTCTGATAGTGGATATGCTGTAACTACAGGTTGGACGTCTCTCCTGGGACAGATTTGGCATCCAGGTAGCTGATGAGCGTCTTCACCCAAGTGGCTGAAGGTCTGGCACACAGGTAACGACCAGCCACAGTCCTCAGCCTGAACACACACATTAACAAGACAGTCAGGTTCAGTGCATTCATGTGTGGATACGATAATACTGGTGAAACATTTCTATAAGGTTGTGTACTTACAAGATGGCAGGGTTGGGGCACCGCTGGCTGGTCCTGACATAGTCAACCACTCTGTCCCTTTGCACCTCGTTCTCATTGAAACGAAAGCAGCATTTCTTGGGGCCAGGACCGCGCAATCCTACCAACAAACACATATGAATGAGCAACTCATGGCAAACACACATCATGTGCCTTTTAGGTATTTGTTCCCTTTTTTATTTCCTCTGGGCTAGCATGAGGCTGAATCTGATTGTTCAGTTTTTTTTTTTAATTGTGACATGGAAGAACTCTTGATGAGTATTACTCAGCAATTATATTAAGAAACTGCTTTGTCATTTTAGCATATTTTGCGTCTCTATATCTTAATAAAAACCTGTTGAACTTAACTCAACCTACTGAGCTAGCTCTATCATTCTGTTTAGATATGTTATGCTAAAAAATCCAGACATGAGGGCCCTGTGTGCTGGGATTTAGGTAGACATATTTTTCTGTGACATGTTTAGTTTTTTTTTTTTTGGAACAAAAACAAAAAAATGTAACAAAAAAGTCTAATAAGGGTAAAAAAATAAAACATGTTCTACCAAACAGTTGAATTACCTTTTTATGGTAAAGGTAGTGATACTAAATAGTATATTTCCAATTGTTATGAAAAACAAAAAAAAAGTTGAATATTTACTGTTGTTAATGCCAAATATTTAATGCTATTCCATTATATGTTTCATTATATGTTTTCACCATTCCTGAGATGATTTCAAAGTACTGTACTGATAAATGTGTAGAATACATTTGTGGAAATAATATGAGTGCTGGTAACATCTCTAATTTTATTGAAAAATGTATAAACAATTTTTTTCCGTCTGTTTTACCTTTACCATGAAGGGACATTTCAACCATTTGGTAGACGCTTAAAAAACTATGAAACTATGGAATCAAACAAAAACATTGAATTTTGTTTTATTATCCCTGAGGAAATATTTTTTTCCTATAGGTTTTTTCTTAGTGAGGACATTACAGGGATAAGATATGTAGCCTATCACCTGAAACATTAATCAGTGCTTCAAAATATAGATCAGACTAAATCATATCCATTGTATTAAATGCAAGATTAAAGTTTTTTCACGTACTGATTGAATTTATTATTGTCAAATTTCTTCTTACCTGCACTCAGAGTGATGACTGCCAGCATCAGCACAACCACAGACAGAGCGAGACGAGGAGCAGCCATCCTGACGTGTGTTCGCAGTGTATCAGTAGGTGAAAGTCTCAGTTGAGCTGTAACAGCCTGTTCTCTCTGCTGTGTGAATCTGTTCTCCATCTGATTCCACTTTTAAACAGCACAAGAGAAGCCCGGGGAGATCCCGAATCTGCGTGGGGACTTCATTATGACATATTAGTTTCTCTCACCTTTATCTGAAGGGATTTACCAAGGGTCAGAGTTTAATGCGGGGGCATTTTTTCAAGTGTATTTATGTCATGTCAGTTTCAGTTCTCTATACAGTGACATTCACTGATGAACCCTGCATTCAGCACGTGGAATGAAGAAGTACTTTTTTTTTTTTTTTTCAAGCGTGTTTTCCCTGTGGATTACACATTGCTTGTGACCAAAACCACTGTACTTTCTGCTCACCACCAACGCAGCTATAATGGATCTTTGAGGATGTGTGTATGAAACTAATCAAATTAATATTAAAAGAGGCAACAACCAGTCTTGATAATGTTTTTGATAAGGCCCGTCTTCATCAAAATCAAATCTGTAATCCAGTATGACATTTTTACAGAGGACACTTTGAGGAAAAGGACAGGTGCAAATAATTAAATTATTGATGACTGAATTCTATTTAGCTGCTTTAATTAGATTTTTTCATCTTGTGTATATTGGTGAATTCTTAAAGGCCATTCTCTTCCGTTCTTTAGTCTAACTGCCATGAACGCAAACACACATATATGCCCCTTGGGCAAGAAATGTGGTTGCTAAAGAGTGGAGAAAATTTAGTGGTCCAAAAAGGCCAAAAAAAGCTGCTGGTCACAGCTAAAAATAAACATTTTCATTTTACAAATTTATCTATCTTTTTTTTAAAATTTATTTTCACAGGGACAGAGCACATGAATAAACATTTCTAAAAATGTGCCAAAGACTAATTTTCAGCTGTTGTCCCTTGGTCAGGTGTTAAGACAGCCACTGAAACAGAAAGATATAAAAGCATGAAAACAATGAAAATCATTAATAAAACATGAATGTACAATAAGTGCCCCTAAAGCACATGAAGCACTCTTCTTGTGTTAGCAAAAGTCAAAACCAGTCATAGCGTGTCAATGGAGTGGTTAGAACTTAATGAATTGTTTGGTTGGTCCTTTATCCGTTTAGTAACTGATGAAGGACAGGGGTACTCGATGGAAAATGTAGTAATTTGGTGGAATTATAATGTCACTTATTTGTTGGAAAGTTGTTGATTGAGGTGATTAAGCATGATGATGCAAGGGTTAAGCTTGTATGTTTATGTATTATAGGTGTTTTCCTTTTGTTAGTTCTGTTTTGTTTTGTTGGTCTGTCTATTGTTTGGCTCTGTTTTCATCTGTCTGTCTGCTTCTTTGTTTGTTGTTGGGGTTTTTTTTTGGTAGTGGGACTCTGTTTTGTGTTGTTGGGATGTGTACTGTATATATGTTAAATAATGTAGATAAAATATTACAAAAAAAGCACATGAAGCAGACAATTCTACATGGACAGAACATAAACAATTAGCCAACATACACAGTATGTACAACAAAAATATAAAAATTAGCTGACAATAAAACAGTTATGCATAAGACATATGCACTGGCACACAAGGCAGTTATAGACAGCATGACATAAGCATCATCAGACAAGAAACAGTTTGATATTGTTTTTTTGGAAAACGACCTTGAGTTCTTGAAAGGCGCTAAATCAATCCAATGTATTATTATTTATTATTTATACTAAATTATATTTGTAAAGTAGCAGGGAAAAGATGTATAAAAGGTGTGCTTTCAAAGAGTAGACGCATCTTGCGGCAGCATTCATCATCATCAGTATACTATAACAGTGTATTGTACATCTGTGTGTCTGACTCATATCACTGTAATTTCTGCATAATTTAGTCATAGCAACCCCCTTACCATGTGAGCCACTCATATGTGAAAACACGTTGCAGCAGGATGAGGAACTAGATATAGTGAAATGATTAGGACTGAATATTTTAGTTACCCTCAGTAAGAAGTCGTAGTCATTAGGTGTCACCTTGAGATTAACTGAAGTTTCTTTGTGGCCTTTTTTTCATCTCTCTGTGGTCATTTTACATCTGTAGTTGCACTTTTTGTAGTTTTGTAACTGACCGAACACGTTTTGATAAAAACTGTTTAAGTTTTTTATCTTTTGTTTTTATTTTCCATGAATCAGCTAAATTATTGGCTTGGTCATGAAAACAAGAATCAATAAAAATGTAGCACAGATATCTCACACAGTAACAAGATTTTTCTGAAGCAGTGTCTTCTACCAATTTGAGGTTACCATGGATGATACAGTTTTTTTTTCAGCGTCTGATCACTTCACCACTTCTGTGGTGTATTTTCTCAGCTCGCTTTCACTGAGACCCTGCTGCTTGGTCTGGATTTTTAAATGTTTTTGTTTTAAACCATTCTCCTCTGTTTGCAGAAGATTACTGTCCTGGTCATAAGAATATGTTTTCTGAACTTTCTCTGAGTTTTAAAAGTAATGCAGAGGTGACTGTGGAAGTAGAAGAGCTCCCTCATGTGGACAGTGTTGGCTGTGTTGTGCTTTTGTAGGGCTTGCAGCCTGTTCAAGCTGATGAATACTGAAAAGCATAGGACCATGGAGGATGATATAAAATTGTATGTCCAACCTCATCAAACTGACTTATTTTGATTGGAGCAATATTTTCCGGAGCAGCCCCCCGTTTATTTCGGTCTCATGCTTTGCTAGTTTAGAAACAAGGGGGCACATGTGCACTGACTGCAACCCGATTGCCAGAAAAGATGTTCACATTGTAGTGGATACGATGACTCATTTATCAGTGCTGTGTTGAATGTGCAGCTGGCAGCAGACTCATATCAGTGGTTTGCAGAAATGTACAATGCAACAATTTCCTCTGGAAACCTGGTTTCTGATTTCAGTAGCTCAATACATGTTTACTTTCCTTCAGACAGTTTCATTTTAATCACATTAATCTAAAAAATGGAGACACATCAACAAACAAGTAAAAAGACGAGTGTGGCACCACCACAAAGGTGAGGGGAGAGGCATGTGATTGTTTTCTTAGAGGGTGCGAAAGGAAAATAACCTTTGACAAACTGTTAAAGTGTTTCAGCTCTCTCTCTCTCAGCTCTGTCTTGTTGCCACCCAGCTCACTCTGCTCAGGTGTGCTGCTGAACACATGTCCAGGGGGCCTGACCTGTGACAACAAAGGGAAGGTAATTGTTTTGGGAAGGGATTTAGATTTTTGCTGGCAGAGGAAGAAACAGGGGAAAGAGATGGAATCTGGACAGCCAGCAGAGGAGAAAGCTTTCTGATGTCTCTCTCTTTTGTGGTGCTTCCTCAACCAGCTGAAGACTGAACGAGAATCAGGGAGTGTGTGGAGGACCGTAACTGCTGGACATGTGAGTTAAGACTGGACTGTTTCTTTTCCTGACTTCCTTGGGCAGTTTGATTCTTTTTTTCCCCTTCTGAATGAATGAATTGCTTTTTCAATTTGATATTTTTGCATTTCGAAAGGGTGGCCTCCCCCACCACATTTGGTTTCCATTTAGTGTTCTCTTTTGCTTTTTACAGTGGCGAGTTGAGGGAAGCACCATCATTTTTACTTACCTGCCTTTAAGTAGGTTAAAGTTTCACAGTAACTTTTGAATTCGAAGTATAGCTAGGCTTTAAATGCTGATTGTTATAGCTTGCTGATGTTAACATAGATGTAAACAAATGAATTACAAAAATATTTATGAAATTCATCTTTTAAAAATATTTAATGAGAAAGAAAATGTATTCATTAAGTGTGTTAGATGTTTAGGACACACAAAATAATCTCAATTCAAAATCTACAGACTAGCTTTTTCACAACTTTCAACCACATTAAAAACCATTAGACGTGTTTGAAAGTTAGTAAGTTGACCTAGTAGCCTATGCATAATGTATTCTAGTTAGAAACACTGACTGAAAACATAATTGCACCAGACACCTTTTGATTAGAGTCCCAGCCACACAGCTGATGATTCAAGACTTCACCTGTTGTGTTATGTGTCATATGTGCTATAACTTGGTTTAGTAATGTTTTACCTGTCTTTGCTTCGAATAACCTTGATCTCCACTAGCTCTATGGTATTGTGGTCCATGGATTTAAGAACCTGTACAGAGTACCCTGTGCCAAAAACCTAGCAGCAGTAGACCACGTGGTGATTGAGGATCTGTGGATTTGTTTTTGAAAGTTACATTATACACAAGTAAAATAAATCAACCTACAAAAAAATCAAATGACAAGACGGGAAGATGCTTCAAATCATTGCTTGCAATTATATCATCATAATATAAGAGTTACATTGATATTATATAATCAATTTTTTTTTTTTAATAAAATATGGCTCAAATGTCTAAGCATAAGATGGAGTACGATAGCATAATTGAGCATGTTGTTGATTTCTGGCCTGCAATATCGGCTCTCATTAGTCTTGTTTCCAGATGCAGCGAACACCTTGTACACGACTTGCCCAGCACAAAAGGCAGACAAGGTTAGTGAGAGAAGTTTGTTTTGAAGGCTTTCCTCCAGAAAGGGACTTTTTGGTATCTGTTTGTCACATCCTTTGGATTTTCCTGGGAAATTCAGCTCGAGCCCTTTACATAGAAATCAGTCCATCTGCTATTAGAGGTAAACAAGAAATTCAGCTAAGGTGTCAGTTTTTAAGTTACGATCAACACCTATAAAAAGCTACAGTACCTTTAAACAAATCAAACCACAAATTAAATAAAGTACTTAAAGTAAATTATAGCCTGTTTAATTGTTCTTATTATACTCCATACAGATGCAACTCCTTCTCTGATGTAGTTCAACCGAAGATGACTACGTTTTCCTCTGCTGACTTTTAAGGGACTTCAGTCTGTCTGACCTAAATTAGACAGAAAGAGGCAGAATTCTTCAATTTCTGGCAGGACAGTAACTTCTGCAGCTGCGGACAACGACGCACTTCTCACATATTTTCTCTCTTGACATCGTCAAACTCCACTCTTGATGGTCTATGATAAATGGTATCTTGCACTTCTTGAATTTCCACATTTTCAAAACGTTTCCTCATTAAACATACACTGTCATGAGGCCAAACAAATGTCAAACAACAACAAAAAACAAAAACAAAAAAAACCCAGCTCTTTGTTCACTGACGTGCAAAAACAAGTTTGGCAGCTTTCCATTTGAGTAAATCTTTATTGAAAGTCAGACAGACGTCGAACAGAGAGTCTTTAGGGCTGATACTGGCTGGCTGAATGAAGACTGGATACAGAATGGAAAGTAAAGGTGGTCTAAATACAGTATATAGCATATGTGCAATAAGTGAAAAGTATACATATGTATACACAGTGATTGAGAGGATTACTCCAGCTTTCTTTTGTGCAGGACACACCTACAGTACATAAAGTGCATGACGAACACATGACCAGCATTACAGCAACACTAGTGTGGGAGAGTAGTCAGACAGCTGCTGGGGAGTGACGGATGATCAGCAAACATGTCTTTAAAACTACAAGGTAATATTTTAGTGACTGGGACCAACAGAGGCATTGGTTTGGAGCTGGTCAGACAACTGGCAGAAAGGACAGGAGAGCAGGCGCACATTTATGCCTGCTGCAGAGCACCTGAGGGAACTGGGGCTGGGGTAAGACAGTTACACTCAAACACACACACAGTGCTAACAGAGCAGCTTTGAAACTGATTTATGGTGTCTCCATAAGATATGGACTTTGTCCATGAGTCAGACTTTTATATAGCCTACACCCTAACACCTAATGACCATAATCTATCTGTATAGGGTTTGACAGAATTCTGATCAGTAAGGGTGACTAAAAAAAAACATGTTCAAGTTCTTAGAGATCAATTTTTTTTTCACTTTAATATTGTAAAAATCTTCTAAAACACCCAAAATTGTATCACTTTAAATCCTACTCAGTGTATATCGCATGGTGCAGTTCTGTTTGGCAGTAAGATGACAAGCAGTAGGATGAACTATTAAGACTGTTGCCAGGATTTCCTCAGGGAGAGTGTCATCAAAATCTGTGGGATGCATTTTACAGTTTGTTTAAATTTTTTTTTATAAAAAATAAGTATTGCATTTTGTACAACCTTGGTTAGAAGTAGTTCATTGTTTTTTCCAGTGAAGGTGTACATTTTGAGAAGCATTGTATTTTGAGTTTGCATCTGCCACCCAATATGATAAGAGTAGGCCTAATATGTTGCAGGAGAGACTTGATGTTCTCTGTGATCAAGTAGAAAACGTGCATATACATAGCGAATATCGGCAAAAATCCAATATTATTCATTCCTAGTGAAAGCTAATTTTATGGCTGCACCTTCTGTCAAAGTTAAATTATATCTATATGTTTAATGCTTTACTGTATATTTTTCCCTAAAAAGCAGTGAACAAAGACAATTTCCCCAAGTTCAAATGTAGCACTCACACAATCTGCTATTTGGCAAATCGGGGTGTAGTCTGTTTTATAGAGATCATTGAGAGGATTTTATTGAAGAAATAACAATCCAAACTGTGTGCTTGCACAATACATCTGTTAAGGGTGGGGCTAAATCAGAATCCCAAACTTGTCCGTGTTGAGTGAGTTAAGGGACTAAATCTGTAGGTGTATTCAAGCATATTGAAACGATTCAGACTAGAATTGACTAGAATTTATCAGAAAACACAAACTATATGGAATGGATCTATTCATATCTTATCTATCTATCTATCTATTTATCTATCTATCTAGAATGGATATATTCATACATATGATGGATATATTCAGATGAGATTCAGACTTTACTGTCCTCTAAGAAGGAAATTTGTTTTCACAGTCTGTACAGATAACACTCAGAATAGTTAAACTCACAGGATGTACAAAGACAAGAACATAGCAAACATAGCACATGATTGTCACAATATGTCCAGGCTATTTAAAATGATTGTGTCTGTGGGCACAAAACTCTACCAAGAGTCAATGAGGGCTGGCAGGTCAGGGGTGGGTAGATCAGTTATTTTAGGGGAGATGCTGGTGATTCTAGGAGCTTGTTTTTATTGGTAAAAGTGAGCATGGTGAAATAGTAGGTGGTACAGGAGGATGGATCCAATGATGCTGCGATACAGAGTGCTCTGCCCACTCTGACCACCTGGGGTCTCTCATTGAGGAAGCTGTGGATCCAACAGATAAGGAGTGGTGGAACGTGGAGATGGTGGAGTTAAGTGATCATCGGATGTCTCTGGGTGGTGTTGAAGAGGACCCTTGCATAGTGGCCAGGGGAGTCCAGATGTTGGAGGAGGGTGTGAAGGAGGCATGCCACTGCATCCTCTGCCCCACTTATGGACTTGTAAGCAAGCTGGTAAGGGTCCAGCTGTGGGCTGACAGCTGGGAGGATGGGGTTCAGTACCAGTTTTTTGAGACATTTAGCTGTGATGGAGGTAAGAACCATTGGTCTGTAGTGAGTCAGTTCAGAGGGGTGGGGTTGCTTTGGGACACGGGTGATGGTCGATGCTTTCTAGAAGATGGGGACATTTGCAGTCTGGAGCAAATCACTTAAGATGGTATGAAGAACAGGGGAGAGCTCCAGGGCACAGCTTTTGAGCAACCTTCCTTTGATCCCATCTGGGCTGGGTGCTTGCTGGCTTTGCTCCTTATGTGCTACTGGTAAACATACCTTCCTGTGAAAGGGACAGAGTGTAGCTGTTAGGCTGTGGGTAAGCTAAAAGTCAGTATTGAGGGTTTTTAATTTTTTTAATTTTAAATACTTGCAGCACTTAAAGGACCTGCCCATTGAAATATTGCTACAAAATGCCATTATTGGTCAAAACCTCCACAGCTTACCTATAAAGGATATCCAATCCAACAACTCCAAAGCTATACAAAGCTACACACATGCTGTATGATGAATATAAAATGTATCTTATGGTATGCATTCTGTATATCCTGATAGCTTGAATCGCAATATTGTCGCTTGCATTAGATTTGTATATTGTAAAAAAAAAGAAAAAAAAAGAAAGTAAAATCTGATATCTGTTCTATTTTTATTATCATGGACTAAATCATCGTAAATGTTGTGTTTGGACTAACTTACTTTCTGTCTGTCTCTCTCTATCCATTCTTTGTCCTCTATCTGTCTTTCATTCTGTATGTCTCCCTCCTTCAGGCCCTGAGAGACCTCATCACTCAATACCCTGGAAAGATCACTATAATCAAACTTGGTAAAAACAACAAATCCTCATATACATGTCTCTGTAAATATTTTTATATACACTAACAGAATTAAACTATTACAAAGATGAGGGTTGTGCTTTTTAGATTAAGGTTGTTAGTGACCTCTAACAATTTGTGTGTACGGATAACTGACTGAATGATAAATTACTCCATGTAATTTAGTGTAACTTAAGCTGCCGTGACCATAGGGGAAAAATCCTGTGAATTTCTGTTTTCACAGACTGCTTACTGTCATGGTTTAAAGACTTATGCATTGACAACTTTTTAACATCTGGCTGCAGTGTGTCTGAATCAAGGGGCCTTCATGCAGGGCCTTCATGCAGCATCATTGTCTAAAAATTCTGTTATATTTTCTCTTAATCTTTGGTAAGAAAAAATATAAGAGAGGTCAGTTCTTTGATTCTTGCATGAGGCCTAGTGTGTTAGTTTCCCTCTCATTACTTTCTGACACCAGTTCCTTGATCTCAGCTTCAAACCCACTGGCTTCTATTTCAGACATCTTTAAAAACAGCTGTTATCAGGAGCTATTTTCAGCAGCGGACTTATTTACATTTGGTGCTCTGCTGAGTATACGCATGGGATTGAGTCAAAATGATCTAATCAAGGAACATGTCGTCTGGTGTATCAGTGTGGTTTACTGGTGTATTTTTCACAACAAGATGTATGTCATGATAATACATTCATTGCTGGTTTGGCTCTGCACATGGGATTTGCTTGCTATATAAAAATATAAAAGAATAATACCAACCTTTATTAGAGCAGGGGAGATTAATTTTTAGTCAGTATTATTGAACAGTTTTAGTAACAAGTTGCAGACAAATGCCAAATATCAGCTAAGTTATTGTTATTGGCCTTCCTTGGGCACTGGCTTTAAAAATCCACTATCAGTTTGGCACTACAATAAACATTTTTCTTCATTATGCATATATACTATACTTCGTTTTTGTGAATCTGGGCTCTAGTGCAAGCTCAGGGGACAAACACACAAGGTGCCGCAAAGTTATTTCTGTAACTGTTCTGACCAGACAAACAAGTGCAACCCTGCAGTAGTATGGAGGTCAGGTGATTGCTAAATGCCATCTGCCATCAACACTGATGTACAAAGTTCATGTCCTCTCTGAGACCAGTGGCCACTCAGCACTTCTTCCTCTTTTCAGTTTTCATGCTTGTATATTTTTACCATTTTATTTCTTCTGGGTGCTCTGACACACCGCAGGCCCATATATTAGTAGCCAGGTTTGCTTTATAAGCCTTTTTTGCCACCTACAAGGACAGAAATAAGTGCAGAAATATAGAGGAAGTGAAGCTGTACAAGAGTAAAAGAAGTCACGATTACAAGACAAGAACTGCTAGATATACAAATGTTGTGGCCATTAATCAATTTGATAAATCGCAGAATATAGTTTGACGTCGGCACGTTACCAGCTGCCTTTCTGTCAGCTCCGCTAAATTTGTGCTTAATTTGAACTAAATTTGTGCTAAATTTGTCTTGTGTTTTTTTTTGCACATCTTGTTGTTTTTTTGTGGTTATCTTAGGACAGTGGTTACAGGTAGCTTTAGCTCGGAGGACATAATTTCCAAAAAAAAACAAAAACATTTGAAATGTGGACTTTTCTGACCACAACACACTTTTCCACTTTGTGTCAGTCCATCTCAGATGAGTTTGGGCTCAGAGAAGGCATTGTTGTTTCTGGATTTTGTTGATTCTAAATCTAATCTTGCATTTGTCGATGCAGCTATGAAATGCATTGACAAATCGACATTGTTAGTGAAAAACTGTGTTCACTGACAGAGTGCTCCTGGGCTTGTGTTGTAATACAATCAATTTAACGACCAGTTTTGCCACCTAATGCATCAAAAGTCAGAGCCTTTTAATGTTGGTTTCCAGCTATGCTCCTCACATGCATTCAGACCGTCTGAATCTGTTATTATAGATTGTAAATGTTGAAATCTATGAATTCATGGCAATTGTCTATTGAGAAAGGTTGGTGTTAACATTAAATTTCTTGTTTTTGTATTGTATTCAACTGAATACAGGTAGCAAGGTTAGCAAATCATTGCAATCTGTTTTTATTTATGTTTTACACAGGGTCCCAACTTTTTTGGAGTTAGGGTTGTACATTTATGTGTGTCTATCTGCAGACATGTCAGATGAGGACAGTATCTCAGCTGCTGTCCAGGCTGTGGGTGAGCGGATCGGGGCTGGTGGGTTGAACCTCCTCATCAATAATGCTGCTATTAGCAAACCGGCCTTACCAGCACCATTATCTGCCACTGAAAAAAAAGACATGATGGAAGTGTATGAAACCAATGTGGTTGGACCATTTCTTATTGCAAAGGTTGGATTGTCTTTCTCTTTTCTTTGTGCATATACACACAAGAGAGCAGCATGTATGCAGAAAAAACCCATTTCAGCATGTTATCGTGATGAAAAGCGAAAACTGCGGCATTTCTGCAACATCTGACAACAAGACTGACTGTTAAATGAGGAAAGCATCTACACACATCTGGTGTTCGCAGTCCTCGTGTATCAACAATGCTGCAGAGCTGTCGCTGATATAGTAACAGTGGATAAGTCAGAGAAAAACACAGACAGGAACAGATGGTGGTCAGTTCACATTCAAGCCTGTACCTCAAAATATTAAAAAAGTAAATGTGTACATCATAACAATGTTGATGGTATGACTGTTATTCAAGTATTTGTATCAGTTATGAAATGAATTTGTCAGAAAAACACAGCACAGCACATCCCTTCTTTGTCTTCAGATGTTCCTTCCACTCCTCCAGACAGCAGCAGAGATGGACTCACCTGAAAAAGATGAGGGTAATGAAGTGGAAACAGCTTAATCACTGTGACACTTAAACTCAAACACACATCAATGTTCAAAAATGATCAATTACTGATTGTGCATGTTGCAAACGATAAGTGTTATATTAGAATTATTATTTTTTTTTATCATTCCTATATTATGATGTAAGTCTGTTTTTCTCTGTCTTAGGTGATAAAATGTCCTGCAGGAGGTCGGCCATCATCAACATCTCCACAAGCGTCTCATCCATGGAGAAATTACCAGAAACCTTTCCTATAGCACAGATGTACCCGTACAGGGCCAGCAAGGTACCACCAACTTACACAAAATCTAAATTTGATTCTCAAAACAGGACTTTTTAATATGATATCACTTTATCCCAATTTGTATTTTTATGTTGCATATATATGTGTATTTTTAGGTTGTCTGTCTGTCTGTCCAGACTGCTTTAACCCTTTAAAACCTGAGCAAAATGGCTTTATTTCTTTCAAAAACATTTTAAAAAGGCAATCAGCAACTAACCAAAAAATGACCAAAATATCAGGAAATTAATAAAAAGTTACAAGATAATTTAACTGAAATTATCCCCAAAAAAACAAATACAGGAAATGAACCGCTGAAGTGCTGAATTAAAATACTAGTATAAGACCAAAAACAACAACAGTAACAACAGTATTAACAACTATTATTATTGTTATTTCCTGTAACCCAATTTCAAATATATAGTTAAAATAATTCTAAATTTAGTTTCTTTATATTTTTCTTTTGCTAGCGAAAATCTGCTCATGTTTCAAAGGTTTAAATGCTTGGTGTCTGAAAGCAGCACCGGAAAACTGGGGAAAGGTTAATTTCAAAACCGTGTGCACCATTTTGCTACAGTCTCCAGGTTGAACAAGGTGTTTCCTCAAAGCAGTGTGGAACAGTGTGCAGTATGTTTTCTTCCATTTGGAGGGTGTCTCAGAGGTGAAGCAACAACAACATAAATCAAATTCTGATTAATATTTCTTTATCGTGCATGGATTATTGTACATGCATAACACAACGGGGTGTTCAACCAACATATCCGTATCTGTTCAGATAAATGTTGTACTACATTTGTCGGAGCTGAATGCAGCACCGGTGATGGAAAGAGGTTACCACAGGACGTAGTGGCTGCAATTTTTTGCATATCATGGGCAGGTTTTCCTTTTTTTGTTTGTTTTGACAGAATAAATAATGATAAGAAAAAAAGGCTTTTTTTTAACATAGCACAATATCAGAACTTAAAGATAGATAAAACATGTAAAAGATTTTTTACATAACATTTTGGGTTGATTTTTAAAAACCAAATAAACAATTGCATATCACTATTGCAGGATTACAAGGTCAGTGTGATGCTGTTATTTGGGTGAAACATGCATAAACACAGAAACAAGAACAACAACAGTAATGCTTTGGCGTTTAGAGAAATCGCTCTGTGGCACCATTTTACAGCATCCAACCCATAATGTTGTGAGGCCAAAGACTTCATATGCAGAGAGCAGTTTATATGTCAGTCAGTGATGTCTCTGTGCGTGGTCCATCCTCACAGGTTTGTTTTCTTGTTACATGCTGTGCTTTGCTGATATCTCCCTGACTCCCCTGTTAGGATGAGAGAGCTTTTTTACGACATTGTAGAACAGGGTAGGTCTGGTGCCCTTGCGTAACCTCAACCTTGACAGAGGTTTGCTGAGCCAGATTAGGTGAATATGCTAGTGAGTGTTCAGAGCCTTTGAATTTGTAGCTGTTATGAGGAGTGTCTGGCTATTTGTTAATTGTGACTATAGTGTTGGGATAGATCTGCTGATGATCCTTTTGCAGTCAGGAGTCTTCTGGGTCCATTAGTGCTCTCCATCTGTAAACTGTCTGGAGCCTTACTTCCACACTCACAGCTTTAATTAGTATGCTGGTAGCATTCAGCTGTGTGTTTTTCTGACATTACCTTGTAGGAGGAGAAAGGAGGAGAAGCACAGGTAGAGTTGATAGCATTAATGTTGGCTTAATTTCCTGAAGTGTCACAGTAAGCCATGCACACATCTACCAGCCAGGGCCCTGAAATGACGTACCTTAATGGAAAGCAGCATTATACCTGTTACTGGGTACACTTGTGTTTTGCAGGTCTGTTCTAAAATCCCCATATAATTCAACTTGTTCTGATTCCAAAGTTTTAAAATGCTTTCTGCAGCTTTGACAGTGGCACCTTTCGTGTCCACATGATATGGCCAGACCAAACTGGTCATATTGTAATGACATGCCACTGGACAGCCAGATGGCTGGACAGCACCTGATAAACTGGGGGTGACGTCACTTGAGAATATAGATGGACGGAACCTGTTGCGTGTGCATGATATACACTACAGAACAGCATCAGGTTGAACACTGCCGGTTGTGAAGTAATGGAAGGAGTGCAAGAGCAGGTGAGAGAGGCAGTGGATGGGTCTAGCAAACCCTGGACTTTCATTCAGAAGTTTGATGTTCTTTTCCCCTTTGAATGTTTAATTTTTTCTCTTTTTAGCACTAAATACTATTACACTGAATACATTTTTTAAAAGAAAAAATGAATATGAAAAGAGATGAATTGGGCGTTAAGTCATTAAAACAATATCATCTGCTTCAATTCAAATTTGTGTGAATGGTTTCAGAAACATGTGTCCTTGTGTAAATTGTCATTTTTATATTGCTGAATCTTTATACAACAAAGCTTCTCTCTTCTGCCGTTAATCTCCAGGCAGCATTGAACATGCTGACTCGCTGTGAAGCTGAGGACTTCAAGAATTACAACATACTGGTGACGGCAATCCACCCTGGCTGGGTTCGCACTGAGATGGGAGGAGACAAGGTGAGGTGATGGAGAGATTAGATACTGTGGGGACCCTTAAATACATTAAGATCATTTCAACTGGTTTGTGTGAACTAAGGGGTAAGTACCTGGAAACTTGAGATCAGCACTAGGGACCTCAGGGGGATGGCCTCAGGGCTGGACAGGGACAGAACATGAGACCCCAGGTGGATGAACTGGGTGCAGGAATCACACAGAGCAGGGAACCTCAGACAGATGCTCTGGAGGTGGAGCAGATGGGAAGAACCACTCTAGAGAGAGAGACCAGGGTGCTGAGGCAGCTCTGGAGAACGCCCAGGAGGATGACTAGATGGGTGGAACACATCTGGGGGATGACCAGATAGATGATGATGTGGACGGGACCCAAACTCTGAGACAGGACTCTTGCAGACAGGAACCCACTGGAACTTTGAGACGGGATCTTACAAGATGATGAAGTGGATGATGGGACCCCCATGGAGAATACCACAGAGGCACTAACCCACTACAACATGAAGACAGGACTCCAGGACCCCAGGAACTGGCAACTGATGACCCCACTGCAGGCTAGACCCGTAGAAAGCTGAGTGGGAAGCTGGCAACAGTACAGCTGAGCTGGAGGCTGGCATCAGGACAGCAAGGCAGAAGTCCGGTGTAACCAAGGGACCAGGAGACCGCTGCAGCAGGAACACAAGTTTTTGATTGCTGCAGCTCAGCATGGAAAGGTTTCAGCTGTGCCACTGACTTGGGACCAGGAACTCACCAATGTACCGATCTGTTCCACTTCAAATGAGCCTCTGAGATATCGTTGTCCTAATGATGCCACATACAGCTAGCAAATCATCTGTGCTGAACAGGTCCAGTGAGCTCCTCTAGAGTTTAGCTTTGTCATGGTTCACCTCTAGGGCATGGATTATAAATTATGTCTTTTTTAATCAGCAAAAGTTCTAAGACTCAGACAGCTGTTAATATTTTTTTTTTTATTGATTTGTACTTGTGTGGACTATTAGCCATTTTAATATCAGCGCTTATCTCCCCACTTGCAACTGTTCCACTGACACATTTCCCCTCGACATATTACTAATAATGCACATTTTGCAAGGGCACTGTTGTTGCATCCTGGGTTTAGCATCGCCCAAAGCAATTGTGATTGATCTAAAGAAATACAAAGAAACAAAATAATTTTTTCCCCCTGTGGTGGAATGATGCTACAGTGCTCTGGAGATAGGTCTGACAATGGGTGACTAACATGACTAATCATTAATATTAATTGTTCATACCGTGTTTTAAGCATAATTGTTTTTTTTTAACTACAGTTACATAACATCATTAATGCAATAACTTTTAGATCTCTGGTAGCCAAAAAAATTAACCTACAATCCTATAATATACAGTATATACAGTATATAGCTATAGTTATAGCTGTTTTCAATGGATTTTTACACTTTCGTGTGTTTGTGTTGTCACTTTCTTGTGTTTGTTTTTACTGTCACTACAGGCTCCTATGACCACCCAAGAAAGTGCACATGGCCTGCTCAATGTGATGTCATCACTCAGCAGCAAAGATTCTGGGATGCTTCTGGACTGGCAGGGTACCAGGATCCCCTGGTAGCCTTGTCACCCACACCAGGTCTACCACACCTGTCATTATTGCATATTAATAACAAAGGCAGTATGATACTGCCAGTTATAGCTTTTTGTAATTGCAAACATCCTTTTATCTAATCTGTGGACACATTTTCAAAACTTTAAATACAATGAGCATAACGGCCATCTGTTGTTAACCATTAACGCTGTTAATGATTGACATGCTGATTAAAATGCTTAATTTCTCATTACACACAGGTTCATTCAATATGAAAATATGGATCTGTCCTTTCTTATTTTGCAAGTGCCGGCACATAACGTGCCAGAAATAAAAAAACAGATGTACCAAAATGTAGTATAAAGCTTCTACCTTTGCAACAGAAGAAGTCTAAAGGCTATATTGAATCAGTGGATAAGCATTTACACATGAACAGATGATTAAAAAATTAAAAGAGAGCTTTTTGGTTTGATTTTGTTCAATCTGGATATGTGGACAATGTAAAGCCGTCACACATCAAATTTCAGTATGTGACTAAAACTTCAGAAAAGAGTCATAGCATAATATGTCATTAAAAACAACCTTGAAAACCTTTATGGTAAAGCATAACATGTTGTGAAAAAAAAGATTAAGTATATAAAGTCTAACATCTGACAAAAAAGTCATAGTGTACTATATTGTCTAAAATATGAAAAAAGAATCATAGTATATTATGTCACCAAAATATAACAGTAGCACATCTTCCAAAATGACAAAAAAAGCCATAGTATATTGTCAAAATTGTTTTAAAAACCCATAATGGTATAATATGACAAAACAATGACAATATAAGCCGTACTATAGTATGTCGTCTAACATCTGACAAAACAGTCATACAATAGTATGTTGTCCATAATTTGGGAAAAAAAATTATATTATAGTATGTTGTCGAAAACATGACAAAAAAAGTAATACTATTGTATGTTGTTGAAGATGTGATAAAAATTGAGACTATAGTATGTTGTCCAAAATCTGACAAAAAAAGTCATACTATGGTATGTCGTCCAAAATCTGACAAAAAAAAATCCACTAAGGTATGTAGTCGAAAATTGGACAAAAAATTAATAATATAGTATGTTGTAGAAAATATGACGAAAAAGTCATACTATTGTATGTTGTCTAAAATTTGTTAAAAAAAAGTCATGCTTTAGTATGTTGTTGAAAATATGACCAAAAAAGTCATACTATAGTATGTTGTCTAAAATTTGATAAAACAGTCATACTATAGTATGTTTGCCAAAATATTACAAAAAAGTAATATCATAGTATGTCGTCCAAAATATGATAAAAACATCACACTACAGTATGTTGTCGAAAATGTGAGAACAAGTCATACTATAGTGTATTGTCCAAAATGTGAAAACCACTTGTTATACCTTGCAGAGAAACGTCACAGCATAGCATGTTGAAAAAAGAGCCATAAAAAAATGCCAAATACATCATAATATAACAAGTTGGAAAAATGGCCAAAACCACATAGTATAGTATGGCAAAAAATCTCAAATTTTGACATGGTTTCAGAATGGATGAAAACCACTTATTATACCTTGTAGAGAGGTATCATAGTATAGCAGGTCGAAAAATGAGCCAAAAAAGGCCAAAAATGTCATAATATAACAAGTTGGAAAAATGGCCAAAAACCTAATAGTAGAGTAATGCAAAAAAATCTCAAATTTTGACATCTCCCAAAAATGAATGAAAACAACTTATAATACCTCGTAGAGAGGCGTCATAGCATAGCACAAAAAGAGCCAAAAAAGGCAAAAACATCACAATATAGTGTGGGAACCACAGTGATGGTAGGCAGAAAAATGGACACCCCCCTATTTTCATTTAATATTATTTTATTATATCACTGTTGTTTTGTATACATGTTGACATGTATGTCCATGTGCAGCAATCACTTCAGTTTACTGAAACAGATGTGAATATGAAGCTATAGCTTTAATTCTCTACTGTGATGGTTGATGGTAGAAATGAGTAAAGTTTAGACAGGCACAGATGACAGCTAAGAGGGTCCTTTTGGGGGTGAGACCATACAACGTAGAGGCGCGCATACGCAAGAGTGTATGGATCGAGGAGGAAGTGTGCCGTGAGGTGAACGTGTCTGTGTTTTTTGCACCTGTGCCTGGAGAGAGAAGACACATCAAAGAAACTTGTTAAAGCTCATGCACCCTTGAAACCTCTTTCTGTCCGAGTGTGCAAAAAGTATTGGAGGCACAGCCGGGATGATTAACGCCGTGACGAGTGTGACGGACGGAGGAACGCGCGGCTCCTTGGGCGCGGCCACATACACACACAGTGGATGTGGAGGAGTTGGTGGGAACTATGGCTTTTGCAGCTGGACCAATTCAAAGATGTGTGTGTAGAGGGGAACATACCAAGTTGAAATGTCATGACAAGACGAGCGTTAACCAGACAAATAACTGAATCTATGGACAGTGTGATTAATGATGAAGATCATGATGTTGCAATTTCTTATCTAAAGCAAATGCTAAAAACAGTGGAGCAAATTACAGAAAAGATAGGAAACAGTGATAAAGTGGGGAATACAGAAAACACAACACAATTGAGCTAGAAACAAGCTGAAGAAATGGATTTAGTGGGAGAAACCTAACAGCTGCAGCTGCATGATGAGGTTAATGGAGCAAGGGGAATGAATGAGAACACTGGATTTTCAAGCCAAGCTTCAGCCCCACAAAGTATGTTGCCTACTAAGGTGTATAGCTGCCTGAAAAGGAAACGCCCAAATAAACCCACAAGAGCACCACTGGTTAATATTGTGTCCATCTATCCGTTTGAAGTTGTCTCAATAGACTACCTGCATCTGGAAAGCTTTAAAGGGGGATATGAGTATATCCTGGTTGTTCTTGACCTTTTTACACGCTTTGCGCAAGCGTACGCATGCACCAACAAGTCAGCAAAGTCTGCAGCAGAGAAGATCTTTGGTGACTTTGTTCTCAAGTTTGGATTTCCAGCCAGGCTGCATCATCATCAAGGCAAGTAGTTTGAGAATAAGCTGTTTTCCAAGCTTGAAGAGTCCTGCACAACACCTTACCACCCAGCTGGAAATGCCCGGGCGGAAAGATTTAATCGACTGTTCCTTTCCATGCTCATGTGCCTGACAGACAAAGCTTAGTCAGACTGGAAGAGCTCATTGGCCAAAGATGTGCATGCGTATAACTGCACATGCAATGAGGCAACAGGATATGCTCCATACTACCTCCTCTATGGTTGAAACCCCCGGCTGCCTGTAGACATTATGTGACCAAAGCCCTTCTCACAGTGAATATGCCTGCAAGTGGAGGAGAAGGATGCAGGAGGCATACAGTTTGGCATCCAAGACCGCTCAGAGGGAGCAAAATCGAGCAAAGAAGCATTATCACCGCAAGACTTATGGTGTGGAACTACAGCCAGGGCGTAGAGTGTTGGTGAAAAACTTCATGGACAGAGGAGGATCTGGGAAACTAAGGTCTTATTGGGAGGAGGAAGTCCACGAGGTAACTGAGAGAAAACACAAAGACAGTACTGTCTATACGGTACGGTCCAGAGAGGGGCCCATAAAAGACCAGAGTCCTCCACCGTAACTTATTACTGCCCTGCAACTTCCTGCCTGTGGACGGAGAGAATCTATAGGACAAGAAACCAGAAAAGAGAAAGTCAAACACAGACAAGAAGAGGAAACAGCAGACTAAACGCAGAGAGAGACCCTGACAAAAGCTCTGAGGATGAAAGTACCCGGAGGTTCATCACCACACGACAAACAAAGCCGTTTGACAAGGTCAGAAGCCAGCTGAGGGCAGAAGCCGAAGAGTTACAACCACGAGCAGCTGAAGGAGAGGTGGACCAAGGTGGTGAGAACGAGCCATGTCCAGATGGTGGCGATGAATCAAGGATGAATGCTGAGGTGGATGGGGGACAATCAGCAGGAGCGTAACAAAACACCTCATCTGATGAAGCAAAGGGGAGCAACACTGAGCAGGCTTCAGCATCTGATGAAGCAGACGAGGGGGCTCTGGTGCTGCAGTCTTCCTCAAGAAAGTATCCTTTTCAACAAAGAAATCCACCTAAGACACTCTCATATGACACTTTAGGTCAGCCATCAGTCTCATGCTGACATATGTAATGGTCACAACTAAAAAAGTGAGAGACAAGTTCATAGTCACAGAGTTTGATGGGGTATCAGTTTATTGGAAAGGCAAGTTC
Organism: Plectropomus leopardus; assembly: GCF_026936395.1. Classification (NCBI taxonomy): domain Eukaryota; kingdom Metazoa; phylum Chordata; class Actinopteri; order Perciformes; family Serranidae; genus Plectropomus; species Plectropomus leopardus. The sequence goes on from NC_142182.1 coordinate 19,761,606, forward strand.
ATGAAAGTGTGTTAAGAGTAAAAGTCAATAATTCACGCAGTCAAGTATTTCAGTTAATTTCGGTTAATTTGAGTTCAAAGATGGAGTACCAGGGGCCAGACCACTGTTACATAGGACACTGGAATATATGTGAATATGGCATACAGTAGTACAGTTTTGTCTGTGTAATTTGTTAATTGAGGTCAAAACCTTCCAGTCAGAGATACATAACCCGCATGAGTGGTGGAGTAGCATTTCAGATATCACCTGGCCAGTAAGGTCTGTTGCTGACACAAGTGTGTATGTGTCATGTTAAAGACTGTTGCTGTACAGGAAGTATCTCTAAAGACTGTCTCCTGTGTAACCTGCTGTTATAACTCAGTTGAAAACATGAGGACTCGGGGAACTGCATAATGTCAAGACAACATTTATGTTGGAGGGGAGAGTGTGGGACCCACAGTGATGCTAGGCAGAACAATAGACACCCCCCTATTTTCATTTTAATATTATTTTATTATACTGTTATATTTAAACTTTAATGTTGACATGTATGTTCATGTGCAGCAATCACTTCAGAATACCGAAACAACTGTGAATATGAGGCTACAGCTTTAATTCTCTACTTTGATGGTTATTGGTAGAAATGAGCAAAGTTCAGACAGGCACAGGCAACAGCTAAAAGGGTCCTTTTGGTGAAACGACATAGAGGCGCGCATACGTGAGGTGAATGTGTCTGTGTTTTTTGCACTTGTAACTGAAGAGAGAAGACACATTAAAGAAATTTGTTAAAACTCATGCACGCTTGGAACCTCTTTCTGTCCGAGTGTGCAACAATAGCATGCAAAAAAACGGCCAAAAATCTCATAGTATAGCACGGCGTAAGAACTCAGATTTTGATATGTTCCAAAAATGGATGAAAACTACTAGTTTTACCCTGTAGACAGGTGTCATATTATACAAAGTGGAAAGAAAAGCCAAAAAAGGTCGAAAATGTCATAATTTAACATGTTAAAAAAATGGCCAAAAATCGCATAGTATGGCGGAAGTGTCAAATTTTGACATCTCCCAAAAAATGGCTAAAAATGACATATAGCTTGTACACAACATGGAAAGAAAGGCCAAAAAAGGCCAAAAATGTCATAATTTAGCATGTTGAAAAAATGGCCAAAAGTTGCATACTATAGTATGGCAAAAATGTCTAATTTTGAAATGTCCCAAAAATGGCTGAAAAGGAAGAATTATAGCTTATAGAGACATGTCATAGTATACAAAGTGGAAACACAGGCCAAAAAAGGCCAAACACATCATAATTTAGCACGCAAGGAAATGGCCAAAAATCTCAATACTATAGTATGGCAAAAATTTCAAATTTTGACATGTCCCAAAAGTGGCTAAAAAACCTCATATTACAGCTTGTAGAGGCGCGTCATCATGTATAAAGTGGAAACAAAGGCCAAAAAAAGGCCAAAAATGTCATAATTTAGCATGTTGAAAAAATGGCCAAAAGTTGCATGCTATAGTATGGCAAAAATGTCAAATTTTGACATGTTGTAAAAATGGCCAAAAAATGACAGATTGTAGCTTGTAGAGAGGCCTTCTTACATGCAAAGTGGAAACAAAGGCCAAAAAGGCCAAAAACATCATTATTTAGCATGTTGAAAAAATGGCCAAAAATCGCATGCTATAGTATGGCAAAAATGTCAAATTTTGACATGTTCTAAAAATGGCTAAAAACAATATATTGTAGCTTGTAGAGAGGCCTTATTATATATAAAGTGGAAACAAAGGCCAAAAAAGTCCAAAAACATCTTAATTTAGCATGTTGAAAAAATGGCCAAAAATTGCATGCTATAGTATGGCAAAAATGTCAAATTTTGACATGTTCTAAAAATGGCTAAAAACGACAGATTGTAGCTTGTAGAGAGGCGTTATTATATATAAAGTGGAAACAAAGGCCAAAAAAGGCCAAAAACGTCATAATTTAGCATGTTGAAAAAATGGCCAAAAATCGCATGCTATAGTATGGCATAAATGTCAAATTTTGACATGTTCTCAAAATGGCTAAAAACGACAGATTGTAGCTTGTAGAGAGGCGTTATTATATATAAAGTGGAAACAAAGGCCAAAAAAGGCCAAAACATTGTCATTTAGCATGTTGAAAAAATGGCCAAAAATCGCATGCTATAGTATGGCAAAAATGTCAAATTTTGACATGTTCTAAAAATGGCTAAAAACGATATATTGTAGCTTGTAGAGAGGCCTTATTATATATAAAGTGGAAACAAAGGCCAAAAAAGTCCAAAAAATGTCATAATTTAGCATGTTGAAAAATGGCCAAAAATCGCATGCTATAGTATGGCAAAAATGTCAAATTTTGACATGTTCTAAAAATGGCTAAAAACGACAGATTGTAGCTTGTAGAGAGGCGTTATTATATATAAAGTGGAAACAAAGGCCAAAAAAGGCCAAAAACGTCATAATTTAGCATGTTGAAAAAATGGCCAAAAATCGCATGCTATAGTATGGCAAAAATGTCAAATTTTGACATGTTCTAAAATGGCTAAAACGACAGATTGTAGCTTGTAGAGCGGCCTTATAATATATAAAGTAGAAACAAAGGCAAAAAAAGCCAAAACATTGTCATTTAGCATGTTGAAAAAATGGCCAAAAATCGCATGCTATAGTATGGCAAAAATGTCAAATTTTGACATGTTCTAAAAATGGCTAAAAACGATATATTGTAGCTTGTAGAGAGGCCTTATTATATATAAAGTGGAAACAAAGGCCAAAAAAGTCCAAAAACATCATTATTTAGCATGTTGAAAAAATGGCCAAAAATCGCATGCTATAGTATGGCAAAAATGTCAAATTTTGACATGTTCTAAAAATGGCTAAAAACGACAGATTGTAGCTTGTAGAGAGGCGTTATTATATATAAAGTGGAAACAAAGGCCAAAAAGGCCAAAAACATCTTTATTTAGCATGTTGAAAAAATGGCCAAAAATCGCATGCTATAGTATGGCAAAAATGTCAAATTTTGACATGTTCTAAAAATGGCTAAAAACGACAGATTGTAGCTTGTAGAGAGGCCTTATTATATATAAAGTGGAAACAAAGGCCAAAAAAGTCCAAAAACATCATTATTTAGCATGTTGAAAAAATGGCCAAAAATCGCATGCTATAGTATGGCAAAAATGTCAAATTTTGACATGTTCTAAAAATGGCTAAAAACGATATATTGTAGCTTGTAGAGAGGCCTTATTATATTAAAAGGGAAAAAAAGGCCAAAAAGGCCAAAAACATCTTTATTTAGCATGTTGAAAAAATGGCCAAAAATCGCATGCTATAGTATGGCAAAAATGTCAAATTTTGACATGTTCTAAAAATGGCTAAAACCAATATATTGTAGCTTGTAGAGAGGCCTTATTATATATAAAGTGGAAACAAAGGCCAAAAAAGGCCCAAAACATTGTCATTTAGCATGTTGAAAAAATGGCCAAAAATCGCATGCTATAGTATGGCAAAAATGTCAAATTTTGACATGTTCTAAAAATGGCTAAAAACGACAGATTGTAGCTTGTAGAGAGGCCTTATTATATATAAAGTGGAAACAAAGGTCAAAAAAGTCCAAAAACATCATTATTTAGCATGTTGAAAAAATGGCCAAAAATCGCATGCTATAGTATGGCAAAAATGTCAAATTTTGACATGTTCTAAAAATGGCTAAAAACGACAGATTGTAGCTTGTAGAGAGGCCTTATTATATATAAAGTGGAAACAAAGGTCAAAAAAGTCCAAAAACATCATTATTTAGCATGTTGAAAAAATGGCCAAAAATCGCATGCTATAGTATGGGAAAAATGTCAAATTTTGACATGTTCTAATAATGGCTAAAAACGACAGATTGTAGCTTGTAGAGAGGCCTTATTATATATAAAGTGGAAACAAAGGCCAAAAAAGTCCAAAAACATCATTATTTAGCATGTTGAAAAAATGGCCAAAAATCGCATGCTATAGTATGGCAAAAATGTCAAATTTTGACATGTTCTAAAAATGGCTAAAAACGATATATTGTAGCTTGTAGAGAGGCCTTATTATATATAAAGTGGAAACAAAGGCCAAAAAAGTCCAAAAACATCATTATTTAGCATGTTGAAAAAATGGCCAAAAATCGCATGCTATAGTATGGCAAAAATGTCAAATTTTGACATGTTCTAAAAATGGCTAAAAACGATATATTGTAGCTTGTAGAGAGGCCTTATTATATATAAAGTGGAATCAAAGGCCAAAAAAGTCCAAAAACATCTTTATTTCGCATGTTGAAAAAATGGCCAAAAATCGCATGCTATAGTATGGCAAAAATGTCAAATTTTGACATGTTCTAAAAATGGCTAAAAACGACAGATTGTAGCTTGTAGAGAGGCGTTATTATATATAAAGTGGAAACAAAGGCCAAAAAAGTCCAAAACATCATTATTTAGCATGTTGAAAAATGGCCAAAAATCGCATGCTATAGTATGGCAAAATGTCAAATTTTGACATGTTCTAAAAATGGCTAAAAACGATATATTGTAGCTTGTAGAGAGGCCTTATTATATATAAAGTGGAAACAAAGGCCAAAAAAGTCCAAAAACATCATTATTTAGCATGTTGAAAAAATGGCCAAAAATCGCATGCTATAGTATGGCAAAAATGTCAAATTTTGACATGTTCTAAAAATGGCTAAAAACGACAGATTGTAGCTTGTAGAGAGGCCTTATTATATATAAAGTGGAAACAAAGGCCAAAAAAGGCCAAAAACGTCATAATTTAGCATGTTGAAAAAATGGCCAAAAATCGCATGCTATAGTATGGCAAAAATGTCAAATTTTGACATGTTCTAAAAATGGCTAAACACGACATATTGTAGCTTGTAGAGAGGCCTTATTATATATAAATTGGAAACAAAGGCCAAAAAAGTCCAAAAACATCATTATTTAGCATGTTGAAAAAATGGCCAAAAATCGCATGCTATAGTATGGCAAAAATGTCAAATTTTGACATGTTCTAAAAATGGCTAAAAACGATATATTGTAGCTTGTAGAGAGGCCTTATTATATATAAAGTGGAAACAAAGGCCAAAAAAGTCCAAGAACATCATTATTTAGCATGTTGAAAAAATGGCCAAAAATCGCATGCTATAGTATGGCAAAAATGTCAAATTTTGACATGTTCTAAAAATGGCTAAAAACAACAGATTGTAGCTTGTAGAGAGGCCTTATTATATATAAAGTGGAAACAAAGGCCAAAAAAGTCCAAAAATGTCATAATTTAGCATGTTGAAAAAATGGCCAAAAATCGCATGCTATAGTATGGCAAAATGTCAAATTTTGACATGTTCTAAAAATGGCTAAAACGACAGATTGTAGCTTGTAGAGAGGCCTTATTATATATAAAGTGGAAACAAAGGCCAAAAAGTCCAAAAACATCATTATTTAGCATGTTGAAAAAATGGCCAAAAATCGCATGCTATAGTATGGCAAAATGTCAAATTTTGACATGTTCTAAAAATGGCTAAAAACGACAGATTGTAGCTTGTAGAGAGGCCTTATTATATATAAAGTGGAAACAAAGGCCAAAAAGTCCAAAAACATCATTATTTAGCATGTTGAAAAAATGGCCAAAAATCGCATGCTATAGTATGGCAAAAATGTCAAATTTTGACATGTTCTAATAATGGCTAAAAACCACAGATTGTAGTTTGTAGAGAGGCGTTATTATATATAAAGTAGAAACAAAGGCCAAAAAAGTCCAAAAACATCATTATTTAGCATGTTGAAAAAATGGCCAAAAATCGCATGCTATAGTATGGCAAAAATGTCAAATTTTGACATGTTCTAAAAATGGCTAAAAACGATATATTGTAGCTTGTAGAGAGGCGTTATTATATATAAAGTGGAAATAAAGGCCAAAAAAGGCCAAAAACATTGTCATTTAGCATGTTGAAAAAATGGCCAAAAATCGCATGCTATAGTATGGCAAAAATGTCAAATTTTGACATGTTCTAAAAATGGCTAAAACGATATATTGTAGCTTGTAGAGAGGCCTTATTATATATAAAGTGGAAACAAAGGCCAAAAAGTCCAAAAACATCATTATTTAGCATGTTGAAAAATGGCCAAAAATCGCATGCTATAGTATGGCAAAATGTCAAATTTTGACATGTTCTAAAAATGGCTAAAACGACAGATTGTAGCTTGTAGAGAGGCCTTATTATATATAAAGTGGAAACAAAGGCCAAAAAAGTCCAAAAACATCATTATTTAGCATGTTGAAAAAATGGCCAAAAATCGCATGCTATAGTATGGCAAAAATGTCAAATTTTGACATGTTCTAAAAATGGCTAAAAACGACAGATTGTAGCTTGTAGAGAGGCCTTATTATATATAAAGTGGAAACAAAGGCCAAAAAAGTCCAAAAACATCATTATTTAGCATGTTGAAAAAATGGCCAAAAATCGCATGCTATAGTATGGCAAAAATGTCAAATTTTGACATGTTCTAAAAATGGCTAAAAACGATATATTGTAGCTTGTAGAGAGGCGTTATTATATATAAAGTGGAAACAAAGGTCAAAAAGTCCAAAAACATCATTATTTAGCATGTTGAAAAATGGCCAAAATCGCATGCTATAGTATGGCAAAATGTCAAATTTTGACATGTTCTAAAAATGGCTAAAACGACAGATTGTAGCTTGTAGAGAGGCCTTATTATATATAAAGTGGAAACAAAGGCCAAAAAAGTCCAAAAACGTCATTATTTAGCATGTTGAAAAAATGGCCAAAAATCGCATGCTATTGTATGGCAAAAATGTCAAATTTTGACATGTTCTAAAATGGCTAAAAACGACAGATTGTAGCTTGTAGAGAGGCCTTATTATATATAAAGTGGAAACAAAGGCCAAAAAGGACCAAAACATCATTATTTAGCATGTTGAAAAAATGGCCAAAAATCGCATGCTATAGTATGGCAAAAATGTCAAATTTTGACATGTTCTAAAAATGGCTAAAAACGACATATTGTAGCTTGTAGAGAGGCCTTATTATATATAAAGTGGAAACAAAGGCCAAAAAGGCCAAAAACATCTTTATTTAGCATGTTGAAAAAATGGCCAAAAATCGCATGCTATAGTATGGCAAAAATGTCAAATTTTGACATGTTCTAAAAATGGCTAAAACGACAGATTGTAGCTTGTAGAGAGGCCTTATTATATATAAAGTGGAAACAAAGGCCAAAAAAGTCCAAAAACATCATTATTTAGCATGTTGAAAAATGGCCAAAAATCGCATGCTATAGTATGGCAAAATGTCAAATTTTGACATGTTCTAAAAATGGCTAAAAACGACAGATTGTAGCTTGTAGAGAGGCCTTATTATATATAAAGTGGAAACAAAGGTCAAAAAGTCCAAAAACATCATTATTTAGCATGTTAAAAAAATGGCCAAAAATCGCATGCTATAGTATGGCAAAAATGTCAAATTTTGACATGTTCTAAAAATGGCTAAAAACGATATATTGTAGCTTGTAGAGAGGCCTTATTATATATAAAGTGGAAACAAAGGCCAAAAAAGTCCAAGAGCATCATTATTTAGCATGTTGAAAAAATGGCCAAAAATCGCATGCTATAGTATGGCAAAAATGTCAAATTTTGACATGTTCTAAAAATGGCTAAAAACGACAGATTGTAGCTTGTAGAGAGGCCTTATTATATATAAAGTGGAAACAAAGGCCAAAAAAGGCCCAAAACATTGTCATTTAGCATGTTGAAAAAATGGCCAAAAATCGCATGCTATAGTATGGCAAAATGTCAAATTTTGACATGTTCTAAAAATGGCTAAAACGACAGATTGTAGCTTGTAGAGAGGCCTTATTATATATAAAGTGGAAACAAAGGCCAAAAAGTCCAAAAACATCATTATTTAGCATGTTGAAAAATGGCCAAAAATCGCATGCTATAGTATGGCAAAATGTCAAATTTTGACATGTTCTAAAAATGGCTAAAAACGATATATTGTAGCTTGTAGAGAGGCCTTATTATATATAAAGTGGAAACAAAGGCCAAAAAGTCCAAAAACATCATTATTTAGCATGTTGAAAAAATGGCCAAAAATCGCATGCTATAGTATGGCAAAAATGTCAAATTTTGACATGTTCTAAAAATGGCTAAAAACGACAGATTGTAGCTTGTAGAGAGGCGTTATTATATATAAAGTGGAAACAAAGGCAAAAAAGGCCAAAAACATCATTATTTAGCATGTTGAAAAAATGGCCAAAAATCGCATGCTATAGTATGGCAAAAATGTCAAATTTTGACATGTTCTAAAAATGGCTAAAAACGATATATTGTAGCTTGTAGAGAGGCCTTATTATATATAAAGTGGAAACAAAGGCCAAAAAAGTCCAAAAACATCATTATTTAGCATGTTGAAAAAATGGCCAAAAATCGCATGCTATAGTATGGCAAAAATGTCAATTTTTGACATGTTCTAAAATGGCTAAAAACGATATATTGTAGCTTGTAGAGAGGCCTTATTATATATAAAGTGGAAACAAAGGCCAAAAAGTCCAAAAACATCATTATTTAGCATGTTGAAAAATGGCCAAAAATCGCATGCTATAGTATGGCAAAATTGTCAAATTTTGACATGTTCTAAAAATGGCTAAAAACGATATATTGTAGCTTGTAGAGAGGCCTTATTATATATAAAGTGGAATCAAAGGCCAAAAAAGTCCAAAAACATCTTTATTTCGCATGTTGAAAAATGGCCAAAATCGCATGCTATAGTATGGCAAAATGTCAAATTTTGACATGTTCTAAAAATGGCTAAAAACGACAGATTGTAGCTTGTAGAGAGGCCTTATTATATATAAAGTGGAAACAAAGGCCAAAAAGTCCAAGAACATCATTATTTAGCATGTTGAAAAAATGGCCAAAAATCGCATGCTATAGTATGGCAAAAATGTCAAATTTTGACATGTTCTAAAAATGGCTAAAAACGATATATTGTAGCTTGTAGAGAGGCCTTATTATATATAAAGTGGAAACAAAGGCCAAAAAAGTCCAAAAACATCATTATTTAGCATGTTGAAAAAATGGCCAAAAATCGCATGCTATAGTATGGCAAAAATGTCAAATTTTGACATGTTCTAAAAATGGCTAAAAACGACAGATGTAGCTTGTAGAGAGACGTTATTATATATAAAGTGGAAACAAAGGCCAAAAAGGCCAAAAACATCTTTATTTAGCATGTTGAAAAAATGGCCAAAAATCGCATGCTATAGTATGGCAAAAATGTCAAATTTTGACATGTTCTAAAAATGGCTAAAAACGACAGATTGTAGCTTGTAGAGAGGCCTTATTATATATAAAGTGGAAACAAAGGCCAAAAAAGCCAAAAACATCATAATTTAGCATGTTGAAAAATGGCCAAAAATCGCATGCTATAGTATGGCAAAAATGTCAAATTTTGACATGTTCTAAAATGGCTAAAACGATATATTGTAGCTTGTAGAGAGGCCTTATTATATATAAAGTGGAAACAAAGGCCAAAAAGTCCAAAAACATCATTATTTAGCATGTTGAAAAATGGCCAAAAATCGCATGCTATAGTATGGCAAAAATGTCAAATTTTGACATGTTCTAAAAATGGCTAAAAACGACAGATTGTAGCTTGTAGAGAGGCGTTATTATATATAAAGTGGAAACAAAGGCCAAAAAAGTCCAAAAACATCATTATTTAGCATGTTGAAAAAATGGCCAAAAATCGCATGCTATAGTATGGCAAAAATGTCAAATTTTGACATGTTCTAAAAATGGCTAAAAACGACAGATTGTAGCTTGTAGAGAGGCCTTATTATATATAAAGTGGAAACAAAGGTCAAAAAGTCCAAAAACATCATTATTTAGCAAGTTGAAAAATGGCCAAAAATCGCATGCTATAGTATGGCAAAATGTCAAATTTTGACATGTTCTAAAAATGGCTAAAACGACAGATTGTAGCTTGTAGAGAGGCCTTATTATATATAAAGTGGAAACAAAGGCCAAAAAGTCCAAAAACATCATTATTTAGCATGTTGAAAAAATGGCCAAAAATCGCATGCTATAGTATGGCAAAAATGTCAAATTTTGACATGTTCTAAAAATGGCTAAAAACGATATATTGTAGCTTGTAGAGAGGCCTTATTATATATAAAGTGGAAACAAAGGCCAAAAAAGTCCAAGAACATCATTATTTAGCATGTTGAAAAAATGGCCAAAAATCGCATGCTATAGTATGGCAAAAATGTCAAATTTTGACATGTTCTAAAAATGGCTAAAAACGACAGATTGTAGCTTGTAGAGAGGCGTTATTATATATAAAGTGGAAACAAAGGCCAAAAAAGTCCAAGAACATCATTATTTAGCATGTTGAAAAAATGGCCAAAAATCGCATGCTATAGTATGGCAAAAATGTCAAATTTTGACATGTTCTAAAAATGGCTAAAAACGATATATTGTAGCTTGTAGAGAGGCCTTATTATATATAAAGTGGAAACAAAGGCCAAAAAGTCCAAAAACATCATTATTTAGCATGTTGAAAAATGGCCAAAAATCGCATGCTATAGTATGGCAAAAATGTCAAATTTTGACATGTTCTAAAATGGCTAAAAACGACAGATTGTAGCTTGTAGAGAGGCCTTATTATATATAAAGTGGAAACAAAGGCCAAAAAAGGCCAAAAACATAATTATTTAGCATGTTGAAAAAATGGCCAAAAATCGCATGCTATAGTATGGCAAAAATGTCAAATTTTGACATGTTCTAAAAATGGCTAAAAACGATATATTGTAGCTTGTAGAGAGGCCTTATTGTATATAAAGTGGAAACAAAGGCCAAATAAGGCCAAAAACGTCATAATTTAGCATGTTGAAAAAATGGCCAAAAATCGCATGCTATAGTATGGCAAAAATGTCAAATTTTGACATGTTCTAAAAATGGCTAAAAACGATATATTGTAGCTTGTAGAGAGGCCTTATTATATATAAAGTGGAAACAAAGGCCAAAAAAGTCCAAAAACATCATTATTTAGCATGCTGAAAAACTGGCCAAAAATCGCATGCTATAGTATGGCAAAATGTCAAATTTTGACATGTTCTAAAATGGCTAAAACGATATATTGTAGCTTGTAGAGAGGCCTTATTATATATAAAGTGGAAACAAAGGCCAAAAAGTCCAAAAACATCATTATTTAGCATGTTGAAAAATGGCCAAAATCGCATGCTATAGTATGGCAAAAATGTCAAATTTTGACATGTTCTAAAAATGGCTAAAAACGATATATTGTAGCTTGTAGAGAGGCCTTATTATATATAAAGTGGAAACAAAGGCCAAAAAAGGCCAAAAACATCATTATTTAGCATGTTGAAAAAATGGCCAAAAATCGCATGCTATAGTATGGCAAAAATGTCAAATTTTGACATGTTCTAAAAATGGCTAAAAACGATATATTGTAGCTTGTAGAGAGGCCTTATTATATATAAAGTGGAAACAAAGGCCAAAAAAGGCCAAAAACGTCATAATTTAGCATGTTGAAAAAATGGCCAAAAATCGCATGCTATAGTATGGCAAAAATGTCAAATTTTGACATGTTCTAAAAATGGCTAAAAACGATATATTGTAGCTTGTAGAGAGGCCTTATTATATATAAAGTGGAAACAAAGGTCAAAAAAGTCCAAAAACATCATTATTTAGCATGTTGAAAAATGGCCAAAAATCGCATGCTATAGTATGGCAAAATGTCAAATTTTGACATGTTCTAAAAATGGCTAAAACGACAGATTGTAGCTTGTAGAGAGGCGTTATTATATATAAAGTGGAAACAAAGGCCAAAAAGGCCAAAAACATAATTATTTAGCATGTTGAAAAAATGGCCAAAAATCGCATGCTATAGTATGGCAAAAATGTCAAATTTTGACATGTTCTAAAAATGGCTAAAAACGACAGATTGTAGCTTGTAGAGAGGCGTTATTATATATAAAGTGGAAACAAAGGCCAAAAAAGGCCAAAAACGTCATAATTTAGCATGTTGAAAAAATGGCCAAAAATCGCATGCTATAGTATGGCAAAAATGTCAAATTTTGACATGTTCTAAAAATGGCTAAAAACGATATATTGTAGCTTGTAGAGAGGCCTTATTATATGCAAAGTGGAAACAAAAGACCAAAAAAGGCCAAAAACGTCATAATTTAGCATGTTGAAAAAATGGCCAAAAATCGCATGCTATAGTATGGCAAAAATGTCAAATTTTGACATGTTCTAAAAATGGCTAAAAACGACAGATTGTAGCTTGTAGAGAGGCGTTATTATATATAAAGTGGAAACAAAGGCCAAAAAGGCCAAAAACATAATTATTTAGCATGTTGAAAAAATGGCCAAAATCGCATGCTATAGTATGGCAAAAATGTCAAATTTTGACATGTTCTAAAAATGGCTAAAACGACAGATTGTAGCTTGTAGAGAGGCCTTGTTATATGCAAAGTGGAAAGAAAGACCAAAAAAGTCCAAAAACATCATTATTTAGCATGTTGAAAAAATGGCCAAAAATCGCATGCTATAGTATGGCAAAAATGTCAAATTTTGACATGTTCTAAAAATGGCTAAAAATGACAGATTGTAGCTTGTAGAGAGGCCTTATTATATATAAAGTGGAAACAAAGGCCAAAAAAGTCCAAAAACATCATTATTTAGCATGTTGAAAAAATGGCCAAAAATCGCATGCTATAGTATGGCAAAAATGTCAAATTTTGACATGTTCTAAAAATGGCTAAAAACGACAGATTGTAGCTTGTAGAGAGGCGTTATTATATATAAAGTGGAAACAAAGGCCAAAAAAGGCCAAAAACATAATTATTTAGCATGTTGAAAAAATGGCCAAAAATCGCATGCTATAGTATGGCAAAAATGTCAAATTTTGACATGTTCTAAAAATGGCTAAAAACGATATATTGTAGCTTGTAGAGAGGCGTTATTATATATAAAGTGGAAACAAAGGCCAAAAAGTCCAAAAACATCATTATTTAGCATGTTGAAAAATGGCCAAAAATCGCATGCTATAGTATGGCAAAAATGTCAAATTTTGACATGTTCTAAAAATGGCTAAAAACGACAGATTGTAGCTTGTAGAGAGGCCTTATTATATATAAAGTGGAAACAAAGGTCAAAAAAGTTCAAAAACGTCATAATTTAGCATGTTGAAAAAATGGCCAAAAATCGCATGGCAAAAATGTCAAATTTTGACATGTTCTAAAAATGGCTAAAAACGATATATTGTAGCTTGTAGAGAGGCCCTATTATATATAAAGTGGAAACAAAGGCCAAAAAAGTCCAAAAACGTCATAATTTAGCATGTTGAAAAAATGGCCAAAAATCGCATGCTATAGTATGGCAAAAATGTCAAATTTTGACATGTTCTAAAAATGGCTAAAAACGATATATTGTAGCTTGTAGAGAGGCCTTATTATATATAAAGTGGAAACAAAGGCCAAAAAAGTCCAAAAACGTCATAATTTAGCATGTTGAAAAAATGGCCAAAAATCGCATGCTATAGTATGGCAAAAATGTCAAATTTTGACATGTTCTAAAAATGGCTAAAAACGACAGATTGTAGCTTGTAGAGAGGCGTTATTATATATAAAGTGGAAACAAAGGCCAAAAAAGCCAAAAACATTGTCATTTCGCATGTTGAAAAAATGGCCAAAAATCGCATGCTATAGTATGGCAAAAATGTCAAATTTTGACATGTTCTAAAAATGGCTAAAAACGATATATTATAGCTTGTAGAGAGGCCTTATTATATATAAAGTGGAAACAAAGGCCAAAAAAGTCCAAAAACATCATTATTTAGCATGTTGAAAAAATGGCCAAAAATCGCATGCTATAGTATGGCAAAAATATCAAATTTTGACATGTTCTAAAAATGGCTAAAAACGATATATTGTAGCTTGTAGAGAGGCCTTATTATATATAAAGTGGAAACAAAGGTCAAAAAGTCCAAAAACATCATTATTTAGCATGTTAAAAAAATGGCCAAAAATTGCATGCTATAGTATGGCAAAAATGTCAAATTTTGACATGTTCTAAAAATGGCTAAAAACGATATATTGTAGCTTGTAGAGAGGCCTTATTATATATAAAGTGGAAACAAAGGCCAAAAAAGGCCAAAAACATCATAATTTAGCATGTTGAAAAAATGGCCAAAAATCGCATGCTATAGTATGGCAAAAATGTCAAATTTTGACATGTTCTAAAAATGGCTAAAAACGACAGATTGTAGCTTGTAGAGAGGCCTTATTATATATAAAGTGGAAACAAAGGCCAAAAAAGGCCAAAAACGTCATAATTTAGCATGTTGAAAAAATGGCCAAAAATCGCATGCTATAGTATGGCAAAAATGTCAAATTTTGACATCTTCTAAAAATGGCTAAAAATGACAGATTGTAGCTTGTAGAGAGGCGTTATTATATATAAAGTGGAAACAAAGGCCAAAAAAGTCCAAAAACGTCATAATTTAGCATGTTGAAAAAATGGCCAAAAATCGCATGCTATAGTATGGCAAAAATGTCAAATTTTGACATGTTCTAAAAATGGCTAAAAACGATATATTGTAGCTTGTAGAGAGGCCTTATTATATATAAAGTGGAAACAAAGGCCAAAAAAGTCCAAAAACGTTGTCATTTAGCATGTTGAAAAAATGGCCAAAAATTGCATGCTATAGTATGGCAAAAATGTCAAATTTTGACATGTTCTAAAAATGGCTAAAAACGATATATTGTAGCTTGTAGAGAGGCCTTATTATATATAAAGTGGAAACAAAGGCCAAAAAAGTCCAAAAACGTCATAATTTAGCATGTTCAAAATATGGCCAAAAATCGCATGCTATAGTATGGCAAAAATGTCAAATTTTGACATGTTCTAAAAATGGCTAAAAACGACAGATTGTAGCTTGTAGAGAGGCGTTATTATATATAAAGTGGAAACAAAGGCCAAAAAAGGCCAAAAACATTGTCATTTCGCATGTTGAAAAAATGGCCAAAAATCGCATGCTATAGTATGGCAAAAATGTCAAATTTTGACATGTTCTAAAAATGGCTAAAAACGATATATTATAGCTTGTAGAGAGGCCATATTATATATAAAGTGGAAATAAAGGCCAAAAAAGTCCAAAAACATCATTATTTAGCATGTTGAAAAAATGGCCAAAAATCGCATGCTATAGTATGGCAAAAATGTCAAATTTTGACATGTTCTAAAAATGGCTAAAACGATATATTGTAGCTTGTAGAGAGGCCTTATTATATATAAAGTGGAAACAAAGGCCAAAAAAGTCCAAAAACATCATTATTTAGCATGTTGAAAAAATGGCCAAAAATCGCATGCTATAGTATGGCAAAAATGTCAAATTTTGACATGTTCTAAAAATGGCTAAAAACGATATATTGTAGCTTGTAGAGAGGCGTTATTATATATAAAGTGGAAACAAAGGCCAAAAAAGGCCAAAAACATCATAATTTAGCATGTTGAAAAAATGGCCAAAAATCGCATGCTATAGTATGGCAAAAATGTCAAATTTTGACATGTTCTAAAAATGGCTAAAAACGACAGGTTGTAGCTTGTAGAGAGGACTTATTAGATATCAAGTGAAAACAAAGGCTAAAAAAGGCCAAAAACGTCATAATTTAGCATGTTGAAAAAATGGCCAAAAATCGCATGCTATAGTATGGCAAAAATGTCAAATTTTGACATGTTCTAAAAATGGCTAAAAACGATATATTGTAGCTTGTAGAGAGGCCTTATTATATATAAAGTGGAAAGAAAGACCAAAACGGCCAAAAAATGTCATAATTTAGCATGTTGAAAAATGGCCAAAATCGCATGCTATAGTATGGCAAAATGTCAAATTTTGACATGTTCTAAAAATGGCTAAAAACGATATATTGTAGCTTGTAGAGAGGCCTTATTATATATAAAGTGGAAACAAAGGTCAAAAAAGTCCAAAAACATCTTTATTTAGCATGTTGAAAAAATGGCCAAAAATCGCATGCTATAGTATGGCAAAAATGTCAAATTTTGACATGTTCTAAAAATGGCTAAAAACGACAGATTGTAGCTTGTAGAGAGACGTTATTATATATAAAGTGGAAACAAAGGCCAAAAAAGTCCAAAAACATCATTATTTAGCATGTTGAAAAAATGGCCAAAAATCGCATGCTATAGTATGGCAAAAATGTCAAATTTTGACATGTTCTAAAAATGGCTAAAAACGACAGATTGTAGCTTGTAGAGAGGCCTTATTATATATAAAGTGGAAACAAAAGACCAAAAAAGGCCAAAAATGTCATAATTTAGCATGTTGAAAAAATGGCCAAAAATCGCATGCTATAGTATGGCAAAAATGTCAAATTTTGACATGTTCTAAAAATGGCTAAAAACGATATATTGTAGCTTGTAGAGAGGCCTTATTATATATAAAGAGGAAACAAAGGTCAAAAAAGTCCAAAAACATCTTTATTTAGCATGTTGAAAAAATGCCAAAAATCGCATGCTATAGTATGGCAAAAATGTCAAATTTTGACATGTTCTAAAAATGGCTAAAAACGATATATTGTAGCTTGTAGAGAGGCCTTATTATATATAAAGTGGAAACAAAGGCCAAAAAAGGCCAAAAACGTCATAATTTAGCATGTTGAAAAAATGGCCAAAAATCGCATGCTATAGTATGGCAAAAATGTCAAATTTTGACATGTTCTAAAAATGGCTAAAAACGACAGATTGTAGCTTGTAGAGAGGCGTTATTATATATAAAGTGGAAACAAAGGCCAAAAAAGGCCAAAAACATTGTCATTTAGCATGTTGAAAAAATGGCCAAAAATCGCATGCTATAGTATGGCAAAAATGTCAAATTTTGACATGTTCTAAAAATGGCTAAAAACGATATATTATAGCTTGTAGAGAGGCCATATTATATATAAAGTGGAAATAAAGGCCAAAAAAGTCCAAAAACATCATTATTTAGCATGTTGAAAAAATGGCCAAAAATCGCATGCTATAGTATGGCAAAAATGTCAAATTTTGACATCTTCTAAAAATGGCTAAAACGATATATTGTAGCTTGTAGAGAGGCCTTATTATATATAAAGTGGAAACAAAGGCCAAAAAAGTCCAAAAACATCATTATTTAGCATGTTGAAAAAATGGCCAAAAATCGCATGCTATAGTATGGCAAAAATGTCAAATTTTGACATGTTCTAAAAATGGCTAAAAACGATATATTGTAGCTTGTAGAGAGGCCTTATTATATATAAAGTGGAAACAAAGGCCAAAAAAGGCCAAAAACGTCATAATTTAGCATGTTGAAAAAATGGCCAAAAATCGCATGCTATAGTATGGCAAAAATGTCAAATTTTGACATGTTCTAAAAATGGCTAAAAACGACAGGTTGTAGCTTGTAGAGGGGCCTTGTTATATGCAAAGTGGAAAGAAAGACCAAAAAAGGCCAAAAATGTCATAATTTAGCATGTTGAAAAAATGGCCAAAAATCGCATGCTATAGTATGGCAAAAATGTCAAATTTTGACATGTTCTAAAAATGGCTAAAAACTATATATTGTAGCTTGTAGAGAGGCCTTATTATATATAAAGTGGAAACAAAGGTCAAAAAAGTCCAAAAACATCATTATTTAGCATGTTGAAAAAATGGCCAAAAATCGCATGCTATAGTATGGCAAAAATGTCAAATTTTGACATGTTCTAAAAATGGCTAAAAACGATATATTGTAGCTTGTAGAGAGGCCTTATTATATATAAAGTGGAAACAAAGGTCAAAAAAGTCCAAAAACATCTTTATTTAGCATGTTGAAAAAATGGCCAAAAATCGCATGCTATAGTATGGCAAAAATGTCAAATTTTGACATGTTCTAAAAATGGCTAAAAACGACAGATTGTAGCTTGTAGAGAGGCGTTATTATATATAAAGTGGAAACAAAGGCCAAAAAAGGCCAAAAACGTCATAATTTAGCATGTTGAAAAAATGGCCAAAAATCGCATGCTATAGTATGGCAAAAATGTCAAATTTTGACATGTTCTAAAAATGGCTAAAAACGACAGATTGTAGCTTGTAGAGAGGCCTTGTTATATGCAAAGTGGAAAGAAAGACCAAAAAAGGCCAAAAATGTCATAATTTAGCATGTTGAAAAAATGGCCAAAAATCGCATGCTATAGTATGGCAAAAATGTCAAATTTTGACATGTTCTAAAAATGGCTAAAAACGATATATTGTAGCTTGTAGAGAGGCCTTGTTATATGCAAAGTGGAAAGAAAGACCAAAAAAGGCCAAAAATGTCATAATTTAGCATGTTGAAAAAATGGCCAAAAATCGCATGCTATAGTATGGCAAAAATGTCAAATTTTGACATGTTCTAAAAATGGCTAAAAACGACAGATTGTAGCTTGTAGAGAGGCGTTATTATATATAAAGTGGAAACAAAGGCCAAAAATGGCCAAAAATCGCATGCTATAGTATGGCAAAAATGTCAAATTTTGACATGTTCTAAAAATGGCTAAAAACGACAGATTGTAGCTTGTAGAGAGGCCTTGTTATATGCAAAGTGGAAAGAAAGACCAAAAAAGTCCAAAAACATCATTATTTAGCATGTTGAAAAAATGGCCAAAAATCGCATGCTATAGTATGGCAAAAATGTCAAATTTTGACATGTTCTAAAAATGGCTAAAAATGACAGATTGTAGCTTGTAGAGAGGCGTTATTATATATTAAGTGGAAACAAAGGCCAAAAAAGTCCAAAAACATCATTATTTAGCATGTTGAAAAAATGGCCAAAAATCGCATGCTATAGTATGGCAAAAATGTCAAATTTTGACATGTTCTAAAAATGGCTAAAAACGACAGATTGTAGCTTGTAGAGAGGCCTTGTTATATGCAAAGTGGAAAGAAAGACCAAAAAAGGCCAAAAATGTCATAATTTAGCATGTTGAAAAAATGGCCAAAAATCGCATGCTATAGTATGGCAAAAATGTCAAATTTTGACATGTTCTAAAAATGGCTAAAAACGATATATTGTAGCTTGTAGAGAGGCCTTATTATATATAAAGTGGAAACAAAGGCCAAAAAGTCCAAAAACATCATTATTTAGCATGTTGAAAAATGGCCAAAAATCGCATGCTATAGTATGGCAAAAATGTCAAATTTTGACATGTTCTAAAAATGGCTAAAAACGACAGATTGTAGCTTGTAGAGAGGCCTTATTATATATATAAAGTGGAAATAAAGGCCAAAAAAGTCCAAAAACATTGTCATTTAGCATGTTGAAAAAATGGCCAAAAATCGCATGCTATAGTATGGCAAAAATGTCAAAATTGACATGTTCTAAAAACTTTTACTTAACTACCATAATGCCATGCAATTGTATTCTTCTCTCTCTTCTTCTCTATTTATATGTTTTCAATCAGTGAGTCAGAAACAGTAAATACATGATTATTTAATTCATTAATTTATTAATTTATGTTTTTATTTATTTATTTTATTATCATCATTACTATTATGACTGTTATTATTATCATTATTATTATTATTATTATTATTATTATTATTATTATTATTATTATTATTATTATTACGTGGTTAAAGTGGGGAAACCTGAGCACCAGGAGAAAACTCCCAAAAAATTATTAAATAATTGCCAAACAGTTAGTCACAGAAATGTCAGAACATCCATGTGACTGATAATTTGGGGATAATCAGAATCAACTGTCACACCGGAACAAACAGTAGCCTCCTCCCTCTCCACCTGACTGTTGCCGACACTCCTCTTTGACGCCTTCCCCTCCTCTGCTTTCTCCTTCATTTCTTTCTCACACATTTTGTTCTTCATTTTTTCCAACTCGGCCTGCCTGTCATCTGTCAGCCGGCTGCGGAAGAACACGAAGCGTCTCTTCTTTTTGTTCTGCAGCAGACACATATCTTCCACTGCCTCCTTCTTGTTCTGTAGCTGTACTTCTTTGGCCTTCTAGTTTTCGAGTTTCCCAGCTATGGCATCCTTCAGTTCTGCGTACCTGACCTCCCACTGCCTTTCACTTTGGAGCAGGTCATCATTTTTCTGGTCCAGCTCCTCTGCAGTGTCTTTCGGTCTTCTAGAGAGCTCGTCATTTTCTTTTGCCGAGATCCAGGAATTTGGTGTGCAATTGCTGGATCTGGTTCTCCATATGGTTCACATTATTTCTGTGTTCCATCTGCTGCGTTGCCATGCTTTCTGTTTTCTCATTGAGGGTCTCTCTGAATATCCAGTCCAGTTTCTTCTTCTTGTCCTCCATCGCTCTCATTTTTGCCTTGAATTTCTCCTCCAGAGCGGCATATTTAGCCTGCCAGGCATCTACTGTCGGAGATTCAGGATCTCAGTATCTCTCTTGCTCCTTTTTGGTCTCTGTGAGTTTGTCAGAGAGCACCTTCTTCTCCTGTCTCAGAATTAAGATTTCAGTGTCACTCTGATGGACAAGTTTAATCCCAGAGGTCCTTGAAATACTTGAAGGTCCTTGAATTCAGGGGAAAATTGTGGCCTTGAAAGTTTTGAAAAAATTCACATGGGTCATTGAAAGTGCCTCCTTCAACATACTTCATCGTAGATATTCCATTCAAAAGTTAAAAAATTCAACTCAATTAGGACATTATTCGTTGTATTCAACTTTTTCATAACATTCACACTTTTCGAAATATCCAATATTTTTTAGGCATTTTTCCCCATTTAAATGAATGGGCGGCATGTTCAAGCCACAAATGAGCTTTTTTTCACGCATCTTCCAAACCTCTCATCTCCTCATTCATACCTTCACATAGGAACTCCATTCCAACTTAAAAATATTCCTCATCTTGTCAAGCTTGCATTTCAGATCCCATTCATACTTTTTAAAATATCATAACCTTAATCCTATCCTTTAAAACAGATGTTTACAAAGTTTTTTTACCAGACAAAGCAAAAGCAGGAACCTAGGGAATAATAAAATAAACATCAATAAACAGAGAAAGTAGGCAGATCTTGAAAGGCCGTTAAAGTACTAAATGAATAAAAAATTTAGAAAATATATGAATAAAAGCAAAACATCATTTAAAAAAATAATATAAGAAGACAACATCACATTAGTAGGGATAAAAAGACAAGAGGATAAAAACAAATGAACAATAGAAAGATGAACAGGTAAATAACTTAAAACATAAAAAGATGGCATGAACAGGACATTGAAAGGATAATGAACAGATAAATAGAGTAAGAGCAGAAAGAAAATGAATAGAGAAAGAGAGATAAATAAATAAATAATGGTTATATCACATGAAAGCAAGTCCGTAAAAAGAAAAAATATAAAATTCCTTTAAATCTTGTAAATAAGAATGTATTTGTAGCTTTACCAGCTCATGCTGTTACATGTATAACACTTGCGGTGTCCTGTTTTTTGGTGTTGGGTGTGCTATGAGCAAACACTGAAACCTCCTCACTCTCTCGGTGAGTGCACGCACAAACAAGGGCGATGCTTTTATATAACTGTGGGAACTGCTTTACAACCTGAAATAACCTCGGCATCCAAACTGGGGGAATAATTTAAATCCACGATCAGAGCAAATCGACACACTTCACATTCACACCTTTAGATCTGTGCTAAAACATCAAGTAAAGAGCACGGACGTATAGAGCCGTGCAGGTCAAAGGTCAGAGGACTAAGTAGTATGTGTGTTAACACAGGAAACAATGTTGCAGAGAGCTCAGACACGCAGATAGTGCCTTTGAGTGTTTGAATAATGCTTTCTTTTCAAGTTCAGGAAAACTGTGTCAGGTTCAGTGTCGGGAGGAGTTAACTACATGTAGTTCATTTTCAATTTTTCAAAAGTTTGGGGGCCAATTTAATTGCAACCTGGATTGACATCTCTTTTCTTGTGCTGCTTTTTAGGCGCCTTTCACAAGCATTTAAACCTCTGAAAAGTGAGCAAATTGGTTTGTTTCTCTCAAACACATGGGACAAAATGCAATTGGTTATTATTATAAGAAAGGTCCTGGAAATTGTACAAGACAAACCAGTAAACAATGACAAAGAATGATCTGAAAATTAGCTTAAGTGAGAGAGAATTATTTAAAAATTATTTTAAAATAGTGGGGTGATATATCAAAAAATTTAGGGCTAAGGCGATGCGTCGCACCATTTCACACAGCACGCGTCATGAAAGCGTTAGCAGCGCAGAGCTGTTTTGTTACTCCTCCTAAAAGTGACTTGAATTTTACATTGTTTTATTTATTTTGCTGCTGGATTGCTAAATGTAAATTACACTGCATTCCTTTCACTTGACTTGAACAAGCTCTAGCATTAATTTTATTTTGGAGAGACGTTATATCAGACTGTAAAACACAGATTACCAGTTAAGACTTGGCTATTTTTTGTTGGGGAATAATGCCCTGCGGTGTATACTCTGTCATGATTGAAGATGATTGAATAAAATATTTAAATATAAATGACCCGTTTTAAAATGTTATTTTCAGCAAAAGCATTGTTATATTAATTGAGTACTAAAAAAATAATAGATTCATAAAAAAAGTCAATAGATTAATTAAAAACAATCGATAATAAGATAATCGTAAGTTGAGGCCCTAAAGAAATCTAATTTATAGTTACATATATAAAATCAGGCTACAGTAAAAAATATTTTTATTATAATTTTATTCATTATTTTTAGAACATTTTCTGCTTCTTGTAAGTTTATATAATAATTTCTTGCTAATCTTTGAGTCTTTTTTGTTCATTGCCTTCTTTCCATGTTTTTGAAAGACATCATGCCAATTCTCTCCAGTTTTAAAGGGTTAACAGGCCAGTCTACCAGCAATCTCACCTCATAAATTACATTTATTCATCAACTTAATTTCATAAAAACAGGCTAACTCATTTTATACATCAAATCACTCAAAAAACTAGTGAAAAAACTATATTTACAATTATCACAACTGTCATAATAACATATTTCAAATTATGTATCAGAAGTATAATAATTTTAAACACTTTTACCAAGTCTTGTTTGCCTAGACAGTTTTTTTAAACTCTCTCTCTCTCTCTTTTTTTTTTATTTTTTTTTATTTTTCTGGTAATTCTTTTGCAACTTTACTAGTTTCTTACTTTATTTTGTATTTATTACAAACTTGCTAACTGCCATAATGTAATTGAAACTTTTATTCTTCAACAGGCTTGTTTTTTAAGTAATGTGTGTGTGTGTGTGTGTGTGTGTGTGTGTGTGTGTGTGTGTGTGCGCGCGTGTGTGTGTGATCAGCACCTGCTTGATATTGTTACTGAGGAAGACGAAGTAAATGCAGCAGAAGCCGAGCTGAGTGATGATTAGAAACACGTTCACCGTCCGTCTGTGGGAGAGAAACAGAGAAGGGGAGCTGTTAGACAAAAGGTAAGGTCACCCCACCTGAAGATAGGATTTACAAATACTGAAGTCAATCCAGCGAAAACTGGAAGTTTCGATCAGAAAAACATCAGAGAATTGCGAACAAATTATTTTTCAATGTAAAATGGCTCCAACTGACTTTTTTGTTTGTCTTGTCATGCTCCATACATCTACCAATTCTTGAATGTCTACATGAAACGGACTGCAGGGGCTCCTTCATTGAAATCTGTTAGGTAGCGCTCTTGAGGCATTTTTTAAAATCCATACAGTTAACCCACAAAATATCAAATTTTTCCCCAGTCCAGATAACTTTGCAAATTTTCATGACTTTTTGAATATGTTAAAGCCCTAAAAAAAGCAATTAATTTGCTGTAATAATAATAATCCTTTGCATTTCTATAGAGTCCTCGCACCCGTTTGGTGCTCGGGCCCTAATTACAAACAACAAACACAAATGCAACACTGTTAACTTTCAGTGAAAATGTATCAAACTTTACACTGCACCTGAAAGCAGCAGTTCGAAATTGGTCTGAGGGACAGGACTGGCCAGACTTTGGACATGCCTGATCTACATGGTCCATATTTAATGTTGAACTAACCAAAAACAGTCCTTTCACTATGTGAGGACAGGTATTTTGGGATATTATTTGGCATTGGTTGGGAAATTAAAGACATACAAAGATGCCTGTGTAAATGGCCATAACCCAGCATGTCCAAAGTCCGGCTTTTAAAGTCGAATAGACAATATTGGTTTATGAAGCATGATCACTTTCCCTTCACCTCAGAATGGCAGGACTATCACATCGTTTGTAGATATGCATCAAATAGGAACTGATGTGTTTTCATTAAAAGACAGTAGAAAAGCAAACTAAACATTGACAGCAGACATTTCCTGCTATGTAGCAGACATGGCAACAAGAAACATGAAGATGACATTGAGGACCGCTGTTTTCAGGAGCCGTGAAAAGTTAAATACACTTTCAGTTAAAGTTGAAAGTGCTTTCGTTTTCATTGTTTAATTATTATTGCTTTTTTAATTACCTATTTGATGCGAGCAGCAGCTGCCCCCCAAGTATTTTCACATTAAATAATCTGGCCCCCATTGAAAAAGTTGGACACCCTTGGCCAACACAGCGACTTCAGGTCATTTATATTACACCATGATATTAAAATATTTCAAAGAAAACACTGTATCACTGTGTCAGAGAAAAGAAGAAGAGCAGGTTTAATTTCATTTCTAGTTTTGAACCTTTTACACTCCTTTTCTGTTATACATGCCTCTTACAAAACAACCTACATATAGATTTCCAAAAAAGCATCTGAGATGGCACTGAAACATCTTTAATCACTGCAGGATTGAACTGTACAGCTCTGTGGACAGCTCTTGGCAGCAGTGTTGCCTGCTCTGATGGATTAAGATCAGTGTGGATTATTGAGCCACGCTGCCGTTGTACAACTTAATTCATTGGGATAAACCCTCTTGACAGGAACCATCTCATTTTCAAGGGGGGGGGGGTCCTGCTGTGTAACATAGTGCTCCAACACGCAGGCAACAAGCGACATGTAGAGCTGTCCGTTTGTCATCAGGTGAAGTTTAAACAGGGGGTGTGCTCCAGTGCTTTTTGGAAAGTGTGCCTTTGTCAGGGATGGAGAAGAGCATAGATGGACTACAACATACAGTCATACACTGTGAACTCACCAGCTGATCTTACTTTTATAAATCCAGGAATCTAGGATAGTTATGAGTAAACAGAACCATTACTCTGAATTTATGTATTTTCATACATGATTGTTAAGTTGACTTAAATTTAAGTTGTATTTACCCAATTTTGTTAAGTTGTTGGAACAAAAAAAATGACGAGTGAGTTAACTTGTTCTTTGTAAGTGTTATCACTTTAGTTAAAAAAACAAAACAAGTTAGTCACACTTA
The DNA here is from genome assembly GCF_026936395.1 of Plectropomus leopardus. Taxonomy (NCBI): domain Eukaryota; kingdom Metazoa; phylum Chordata; class Actinopteri; order Perciformes; family Serranidae; genus Plectropomus; species Plectropomus leopardus. The sequence goes on from NC_142182.1 coordinate 19,787,023, forward strand.
ACTGAACAGTTTCATATATCATGCAAGTATTGATATTTGTGATAAAACTGCATCACATGGAGTCCTGTTGAAATCTTAAATAAAGTCAAAGACAAAAATTTAGTCAGAATATTTCTGTTTCGTTTTTTAAATGAGGTTTTTAAGTGGATTTGTTTTGATTGTATAATTTTGTTTATTTGGTGCAATCACTGGTCTTGTCTGAAGATACCCAGGAAAACATTTTGTTAAAATACAAATAATCCAAATGCAATCAGTTTCCCAAATATTACCGAGTAAACACAACTGTTCACTTAAGTCAGACAAACTTGGTTTTAAGTTAAAAAGGAAAAATTAATTTCACTTGTCATTTTTAAGTTGACTTCAAGAAATGAAGTAAATGCTACAACATTTCAAATACATATAAAGCAAACATAACAAAAGAATAGTTGTATTTCCTTACCTTTTGGTAAGGTTGGTTTCGTAGATATTTTTAAGTAAGATCAACTTGTCAGATTTTACAGTGTACATATCTGGAATTTACACATCCATAACAATAATGATACAAGGATCAAGAATCAGAGCCAGAATTATACAGTATAGCAATAATAATAACAATTATTGATATTGTCTAAAAACTACACTTACCTTTTCATCTTTTCTTTCTTCAAAAAAAAAAAGAACCATATATTTATATTTATATACTGGTAGTCCTTTAGTCTTTTTTTTTCTTTATGCTTTTCTGACTAAATAGGTAACTTAAATATTTACAATGATTATTTTACAACCATTGGCCCAGCCCACTGAGGATAAAATGTTCCTTTGAGTTTGTGTAGAATAAAAAGCACGCAGAGGAAGGAGGGATAAGGGAAGAATGGTCCCAGTGGAAGGTGAGGTAGGGAGGAAGCGGAGGATGGATGTGGGGTCTCCAACCTCACAATGGAAGAAGGGTGTACAGGGTTTCCTGCAGCACTCTGTGCTCCATGGGGCTCCAGGTCCTCCCCTGTGCTGCAGGGGCATGCAGGGTTTTCCATCCCTTGTTACAGGGAGGATTCACTGCCACATGTTCCTGGGACGTCTCCTGGGTCGTCGTTTCCTCCTCCCCCCTTGACCCCACCTACATTACCAGCAGCTGTCCCAGCACCATCCTGAACTGCTGCGTGCATCCCGCCAACTCCCTCACCCTCTCAGTCATCTCTCTGGCTGCTCCGGGGGAAGGATACTGGAGTGCCGCTGTCTTCGTGCTGATCACAATGTCTTTGAGTTTTTCGCAGAGGGTGTTGCTGCTCTGGGCCACCCGGGCCCTCACATCAGGAGACTTGGCCTGGCGTGACAGCGTGTCACCGATGAACACCAGCTTGTGCGCGCTGAGGATTACGAACTTGCTGTGCGCCACGAAGATCTTGGGTGGCTGGTTTGAGTTGACAGCGGTGAAGAAGGCGTCGATGGCATTGGTCACTGTGGTGACGTTCTGCTCGCATTGCTCCTGGTAGAAGAGGAGGAGATGCCGGTCGCCGTGGCATAGCTTGGAAGAGGGCCCTCCAGAGCCGTTCTGGGGCTGCTGGTTGGCCAGAGGGTGGTGTGGGGATGGGACCCAGCCCGTCATGTCGTTGTTTATTGGCCGGCTGACTTCCTGCTCCAACCGCTCAAACTGTTTAATCTGGAAGATAAGGAAGAGTTGGGAGACAGTAGATACTTAAAGTAATATTTCACTGCAGGAAAGATGGTCTTTTTATAAAACCAGGCTGTCTCTGCAGTAGAAAGAAACAAATTCTTTTGAGATTGGTGCAACATGAGCAGAAAAAACAGAGTAAAAGGACACTTTTACTCAAGCAGTAGAAAACCTAAAACTACCTGCTACTAGGTGACACAATGCTAACTTGTCTGTTTGAAAAAGGTTCTAGCAGCGCGCACATCCAAAAGCAATTAAAAACTAGGTGCTGGATGTTACGAAAATAGATGCAAAAATACAAATAGAGTCCGCACACTAGATAATTCTTAAATGAACATTTATTACCTCCACATGTGTTTCGGGCCCAAGTCCTGCTTCAGACATGGAAAAGTACTGAAGGACACCATGAGGACCTGTATGGACAGGTCACCTGACAGGTCACCTGAGTCTAAAATCCAAAGATGCCTACAAAAAACATCTTAGTTTCTATTTGATCAGCACCTCCTAGTTTTTTGTAATGAGACAAAATAAAACAGAAATATTACACAAACTAGAGAAAGTATGAATAATGCTAACACTCAAAATAATGAAAGAAATCCTAAAGATAAATCAGTATTTCTTTCATTATTATGATTGTTAGCATTATTTGTACTTTTTCTACAGTTATGTAATATTTTCATTTTATTTTGACTCATGAAACTTGTGTATTGCATTGAATAACTTATTTACATAGTGTGCCACATGTTTATTTGTAGGCATCTTCGGAGTTAAGACTCACATGACCTATCAGGTGACCTGTCCATACGGTTACTTACGTGGTGTATCTCTGCACTTTTTCATGTCTGAAGCAGGGCTTGGGCCTGACATGTCAAACAAATGGAGGTAATAAATGTTCATGGGAGCATTATCTAGTGTGCGGACTCTATTTATATTTTTGCGACTTGTCCATTTGAAACCAAGGGCAGCTGGTTGGTAGCAAACAATCTTGTATTAAAGTTAAACAGTAAGCTAAAAACATATTTCTGTAATCATTTGAGGCGTGAAATAGAAAACCCCTAAACATTATCTAAGATTATATTCAATATGCACTTCCCAGTTTTGCTGTTTGATCAGAGTTTGGTCTGAGTTTGAGAGAGAGAAACACAGAGAGGGGTAGCCCTGTCTCTTGATCGTGCTCTATACTGGTACGGTGGTGCTCTATACTCTATACTGGTAACCCCACTGACCAGCAATGTGAAAATGATAAAAACATTTTAATTATGGCCTAAATGACAACTCATTTTTTGCTATGTTCACCATCTATGTTCACTTTCTCACACAAACATAATTATAGGACAAATAAAGTGAAGGTGATGGATTGACACCAGGCATGCACACAAACAGGTACCTGTTGCTGTTCCAGTTGTGTCTTGTGTCGGATGATGTTGCCTTTCTCCAGCAGCTGTCTTTGGTTCTTTTCAAACTCTTCCTTTCCCTGACACATCAACACACAGACACACAGCTGTTACACTACGTGTACACACTTACATGATGTATTTAATACATAAATCTCTTGGTTTGTGGATCAGCAGGAGGATCACAAGTAATATCAAACCTCTGACTCCCTCTAGTGGTAACAGAGCAACTGCAATAACTTTGATCAATCTTACAAATATATCTGCACGAACACGATTCCTGCACAGCCTTCCTGACACAAACATACAAATGTAGTTAAAAGTACAGAAGCCCATTTTGAAAGGTAAGGAATACCTATCAGAATGACCTACTACCTCTATAAATGTAGTAAAAGTACAGGAGCCCAAACTCCTAACCCTAACCCTTGGCCCTGACCCCCAAACCCCAACCCTACTAATGTAAGCCATTCTTCAACATTTTAAATGTTGACTTTTTGGACTGAAATCTACACTAAAACGTCTTCAAAATGCTACACTATGACTTTTTTGACATTTAGAACTATGAATTCCTAACCCTAACTCTAACCCTAATTCTGACAGGAAAGGAATACCTATCAGAATGACCTACTACCTCTGCAAATGTAACTAAAAGTGGCGTAGGTCATTCAGTCAGGTAGGAAATATCTATGAGAATGAATGACCACTTAAATGTGGTTAAAGGAACAGTAGGTAATTCTGTCAGGTATGAAATACCTTTCAAAGTGACCAACTACCCCTAAAAATGTAGATAAAAGTTGAGTAGATCATTTTGTCAGATAGGAAATATCTATCAGAATGACCCAATACCTCTATAAATGTAGTAAAAATAGAGTAGGCCATTATGTCAGGTGGAAATAGATCAGAATCACCTACTAATTCTATAAATGTAATTAAATGTACAGGAGCCCATTCTGACAGGTAAGGAATATCTATCAGAATGACCTACTACCTCTATATATGTAGTCAAAAGTAAAGTAGCTCCTTCTGTCAGGTAAAAAATGCCTTCAGCCCAAAGGGAGGGGCGGAGAAGAAATCAAGATTTGTATTTTAAAAAATCATCGTGAACCAAAAATTTGAATCAATTGTTGAAACAAATTTATCACCCCGCCCTTACACACACACACACACACACACACAGACACACACACACACGCTTGTTAGGTGAAGAAGGTGCTGACTTTTCACAGGCACATGCAGTCATTCATCATGACTGAAAGGTGTGTATGTAAGTGACCGTGAGAATGAGGGTGGCCCCCATAACTACAGCATCACGCTCGCACGCATGCAGCTGAATTCACCAATTTTAACTCAAGTTCTTTGATTTGTAATGACACAAATACTGAGCTCCAATTTATAATCATACTGAATGGTGTCAGATGGCTGATCCGTCATTCATATCCAGCAACACGAAAAGTAAAACGACATACGAACCTGACAAGATGGCTTGGCATCAATATTATTTTTCATTGAAGATATTTCCTTTTCATATAATAATATAATAATATAATAATATAAATATATTATTATTATTATTGCATTTGGGGGCTGGGGGCAAAAAATATAAATGCAAAAAAGCAAAATGTAAAGGCAAAAATGTAAAAACTATATAACTTATAATGTGCATAGCATTGGCTTGTACCTGTTAAATAAATAAATGCAAATATTTAGAAAATAGGGGGCGAAAAAAAAACCCCAACATAAAGTACTTTCAGATGCAGTAGCAAGTACATACCAGGAAATAAAATGGAGCGATTCATGACTGCTGAATGAGCAGAGAGTATGAAGACGTAGTTCAAGCAGGCAGTGTTCATTTTGTGAACAAAAAAATGATGAAAAAAACCCTGTTGATTACTTTTTCCATAATGAAAAACATTTTTTTAAAAAACAAACACTGGCACAAAATGTTTTACAATTTTCCTCAACAATGAAAACTGTGTGAAGTCTGAGGGGCGGCTCAGGGACAGTGTGTGTGAAGCTTCCTCAGAATCACATAAGCACTAACACAGCAGCGCTAAAATCAGTTGCAACAACTGATTTAAAATGTGATGTGAGTGTACTTTTGTATGATCAATGAACTGAGAAGTGACAAGGAACCTCCAATGGTAGACTCAGAAACATCAACAATAAAAAAAAGGTTGTGCATGTGCGTGTGTGTCTCTGTGTGTACCTGTAAATGTACGTAGTCGTAGTCCTCCATCCAGCCTTCCTCTGTGGTCTCATACGGCCTGTCCACACCTTCCTCTTCCTCTGCAGCTGTAAACTTTGGCGGAGAGGGGAGGGGCCGCGACTGAATGTTCACCTTCTCCCCTCCCTGATAGCTCCCACTTCCTGATCCCGTCATGTGACCGCTGATCTCCCCTGGGATTGGAGGAAGTGGCAGCTGCTGCTGATGCCTGTTGGTCCGTTTGAAGAGTAGCGAGGCGTTACCGTGAAGAAAGGAGGCGAGCTGCTTGGCATCGTCAGGGATGCCTCGCGCTGTCATGATCAGTCGATCTAAGTCATCCCCTCCTGGTGGTGGTGCTGTGAGCACAGTGTGTGACCAGGAAATGGCATCTAAGCTCTGACTGTGTCGAATCAAACTCTGGAAGACCTCCTCCATCTTCCCCACCTGACGACCCAGCTTGGTCTGCAGGGAGCGGTCCGTGGCCTGGGCGGAGTTTGCCACAGCACCTCGGGCAAATTCCAGGAAGTCTCGAACAGTGGAGCGCACCCGGTCAGCAGCTTGATGAATGGCTGGGAGGTTCCCTTCCAGGTGAGCAGGGCTTCTCCAGTTACCTGTGATGAAGGACATCATGAGGGAAACACTGGACTCAACCGCTTGCTGGAGACGGGACAGACGCTCCATGGCCTGCTCCAGGTCCAACATGAGAGGTTTCCCTGTAATGGGGCCAGGGGCAGGAAGTGAGGAGGAAGAGGTGTCGCGTACAGGGACCATGTCTAAGGATGAAGCAGAGTGGTTGCTCCGTGTGCTTCCTGTGCTCGACGCAGAGAGACGCTTGAAGGACAAAGTGAGCTCCTCACTGGTGGACTGGGCATCACGCACAACCTGGAAAACATGAATCACCACTGAAATAATGTACAGATTGTCTGGATGATGACAGGATGCAAGTAAGATGATCTTAGTGAGCAGTTTGCAAGCAAGTTAACCGAACACAACAAAGAAACTGATAACTGTAGCCTCCGAACACTTTGTTTAGAAACAAACAAATGCCTTTCCTAAAATGTGGGACTGCCCCTTTAACTCTCCCACCTGTGGCGGGACATCGTAGACATAGTGGTCGCCCCGCTCTCCTCCTTTCTCCTCTCGTTCCCGAGGGAAATCGTAGACATCCTGGGTAGGGTGACCTCCGGTCCGTAGGCTGGCGGGGATGTCATAGATCTCCTGGGGGGCCTGGCTGACTCCGCCCCTATCTCCGTGGTAATGCTTGTCAGTCAGGATGGGGGGTGGGACGTCGTACACGTCCTCTGGAATCGGAGGCTCGTCGTCGTCGTTGAGGTTGTTGTGCAGGTACTGGCCAGGAGGGACAGGGACTGGCTTGAGTTTGGCAAAGTGGGGGGGCACGTCGTAGGTCTCCTCTCTGATTGGTGGAGCATCAGGGACATCTTTACTGACAGATGGGGGGAAGTCATACACCTGAAGAGAGAGGAGGAGAGAAAAAGTAAGAAAAATATTAAAGGAACCTTCACTCCTGATTGATGTCACTCTTTGTAACATGACATCTGCTTGATGATCTTGCACTATTTCAGTGATCAAGTCCAGAATTCGGTTCCTCACTGGTTTTCATCCAGTTGCTTAATTTATTAGTTTGTTGTTCAGTTAGTCATTTTAATCACTTTGTGACTTTGCTGTATTCACTGTTTCATCATTTATCCCTAATTTATTTTTAGTCTTTTAGGGGTATTTTTGCTGTGTACTAAGTTTAATAAACCTTTTATTTATAAAGACATATGATCTTGTGATGTGTGTGTGTAGCAAATTTCAAATTATGAGACTAGATTAATGAATAAGTCAAAATGGGCTATCAACCTTTCTATTTTAATGGGCGCTGCTGCGAGGTTTTTAAATTCTAAGTTTGAATGTAAGCTTATTGTCCCTGATAGCCGAAGTTGAGCCCCATTACTCCACTTCATATGTTCAGAATTTTGCATTATGAGTTGTAGTTATGTATTTTGGTATTGATGTATTAATTAATTAATAATTAAAATTTATTGCTAATCAATTGATAAATCCCTGACTTAAACCACTAAAGAGGATTTTAGGTAATTTCTGGGATTTGAGGCCTTTTCTCGGATTTCAGGACATTTTTAGGATCTTACGAAATCTCTAGGATTTTACTACATTAGGAGTTTAACTAGGACCTCTGCTGGGCTTTGCAGGGATGCTCCACTGGCACTTTTTTTTCTTTTATTAACAAGCTCTGTTTTGATGCTGTTTTATGCACTCTGGCACTTTATGTAGAGTAAAAGTACAAAAACAATTTCCAGTGAGAATCACTTTATTTTCATTGTGAATTTGGTTGGGGGGCCACCCAGCACCCTATCGGGGGCCAGATTTAGCTCATGGGCCGTAAGTTGAGTATCACTCCCATACAGTCTGTGGTGTGGTGAAGTCTAGCGCAGTATACTTGACAGAGTTGGCAGTTCAGCATGCAGATACCACCAAAATGTTAGAAAGTAGAGTGGCATTTCACAAAGCTGAATGATTCTGTTCACATGATAGGTATCAAATGACTAAAGAAAAAAAAAGGATGAAATAAGGTGCCATACTGGCACTGGTATCACTTTAAGGGTATCAGTATTAGTACTGGTATCTAAACAATACCCAGCCTTAGTATCAAGCACTTTGAACCAAAGCCCTACACAAAGCCTCACCGTCTGCTGTGTGTTCTTGTCTGTGCTTGCTGGGGTGTCATATATATCTTGACCACTAGAGGGTCCCTTCACCACCATGGGAGGAGTGTCATACACCTAAACACAGGAAAAAAACAGATATGAATTACATGCATCCTACTACAGACACACACACTCACATACACATACATGATTCTCGCTCTCTCTCACACACACACACACACACACACACACACACACACACACACACACACACACACACATCTGTCAGTGCACTGATATAATATGTCGTGCAGAGAGAATACAGCATACATGGGGTAGGCCTGTTTCTTACACTACACTCATATTTCCTAAGAGGTCTTATGAGCTTGTCTGTTTCTGCAGAATTCATCAAGTTACATTCAAGAAATTTTAATACCATTTAGGGTGTTTTCACATTAGGGAGATTGTTTTGTTCTGTGCCCAGGCATGATTGCTTCCCCCTCCCCTCTTCTCCTCCGGTCAGCTTTAACGTCAGTAACGTTGTTCTGTGCTTGAGTACACATGTGTATGTGATACAGTGGGTGGCGGTATGTACGTAGTTGGTTTTCAATGCGCCAATGCACACAAAGAAGAAGAAGCAACACTTGAGCCGTGGACTTGGGCACATTTGTTTATGTTTATATTCCATGCAGTTCAGTGTATCATCCAGTGTAGCATGCAGACAATTGGGAACACCCCGTTACTTTGTCTGTTTTTATTATTTTTCAGATGTCACCAATGGCCCTCTCGCTGGCCTTCCGACTACAACATCTACCTTGCAGCTCAAAGGATGAAATAGGCGAATACGAAGGTTTCAGAAGAGACAGGAGGCGCTGAGGAATTACTACAATTCTTCTTACTGACTGCAACTTGTGGTTGTCCGTAAGGTATAAAATAGACTAAGAAAAGAGAAAAAACGAACTTTTATTAATGAATAAATAAGACTTGGGTCATACTGCATGAGTTGTTTGAGAGTTTATATACAGATGTTTTAAAATAGATTTGCTGTTGTTAAACTTGGTCCCTGTTTACTTCAATTTGATGGAGAATGGTTGCCATTTTTGGATTTCCATTTACTGTAGAGGCATGAAGGGAAAATAAAAGCAAAGAAAAAGGTTCCTTCACAAATTGAAGGTAACACATGGTGGGTAACTGAAGTACAAATGATCACTTTGAAGTGAAGTATTCCTTTAAAATCTTTTTGACCTTTTTTGAGGAAAATGAATTTAGTGTTTTGCAGATGCCTCTTATACATTCACAGTAAGTGTACAACATTACTCATCACAACGGATCAGAAGCAGCTGATTTCTCAGGACATCTCTACACTGCAGTTTCTGCAGGGACAATGGCATGAAAACAGGTAAACCCTGCTGCACTCTGGAAGTTTGTTCATCACAAAACTACTGAATGACGCAAAGAGATCGGTACATAAATAAATGTAAATAATAATACATAAATGTAAAATCCTGATTTTGTGTGTGCACTGTTCATAATCTGCTCTCTTGATTTCCTCCAGTTGTTGATGATTTGAAGCTCTTGAAAATATGAAATGGTGCTTATCAACAGTTTCTGGCTGAAAGGCTTTAACAGGACACACACATTATATTCTTTTGGCAAATGAAAAAGCCAATGGAAGTAGACATTGGTTAGAAGGAGAAGTCTAACATGATGACCCTCCGCTAAAAGTCTGATCTGGTGTAGTTTTGCTCCACTCTCAGTTGGACTTGGCAATTGAGAGATCCAGAAAAAAAGCTAGTTTAAAGATGCTTTAAATCCACCCGAGCTTCATTTAGATGCCACAGAATGTAATCAAGCATCCACAAAGAGTTTATTCATTTATTCTATTACAATAACTAATCTGAAATACAAAACTGTCAAGAAAAATGTCTGCAGGCATGATTACACACACAGAAACTATAAAACACACCCTCAATTGCACACACACACACACACACACACACACACACACACACACACACACACACACACACACAGTCATAAAACAAAGTTTTAAATGGTTGAATGCATTACATCTACTGCCTTTGTCTGGGGAGAGAGGAAAGAAAAGCAGCACAGTGAGGATGAAGAGCTAAAAAAAGGAGAGGAAGGCAAGAACGATGAATAAAGAATAAAAGTGCAAGGAGGCAAAGGAAAGAGCAGGATTTAATAAAACAGAGGAAAGGTGCAGGAGAAGGAAAGACAAAAAAAGGCAATAAAGAGCCAGGAAAAGGAGAGGGAGAAAGAAAAAGGGGAGGTAGAGAAACAGCAAAAAGGAAAGAGGAAAAAGGAGATGAAAAACTGTCCCAGGAATGTGAACCACATGAGCACCTCTCTATGAGACAGTGAGCTTATTGAGGAAATGTCCATCTATTAACACTCACTCACTCCCTCCATCCTTCCTCTCCTTCAGTCAAGTCCACTCTTCACTTTACTCCGTGTCACTCACACATACTGGAATGACTTCCTGCCTCTGACGTCTGACACACACACACACACACGCACACACACACACACACACACACACACACACACACACACACACGCACACACACACACACACACACACATTCACACCAGTATTTCCTATTTTTACTAATACTACAATGCTGTGAATTTAATATAGTCATAAAATCAGCATATTCTGTTTACATATTCCGAAATGAGTCTGTTTAACCAATTTAGCAAAAAAAAAAAACAAACATATTTTTTGACAGATACTGCAATTTTCACAGAAAAAAATATGAAAATGATTTGCTGGGGTCTGCACCAAACAACCATGTACCCTTACATCTGGAAGATGTTTTGTAGGCCAGGGCCTCTCTGTAGCACTATTGTGTCTGTAGACACAATTTACCTTAATCAAAAAATTGCAGCTCCTGCAATTTAAAAATTTAACTTGGTTATATATCAATAATATTTCTATTTATTGTTCAGTCCTAGAATTTGGTACGGTAGGGACACGTCAAGCCACCTGAACTGTCTCAAGTAGTCATTTTGATGCAAAAATTAATATATAACTACTGTTGTCTATCAGTGTCGACTCTCTTCATTTGGTAAACTGTTAACAGCTCTCCTTCTCTACTCTGAGTCCTGCCTCCCTAACGCAATACTCCTAATAGGATTGGATTTATCGTCTCATGCTAACATGTCAGAGGCTTTAGCTGCATCTGGTTGTAAGGAGCCAAAGCTCCATCAGGATGTCTTTTTAGGCTCAGTGAAGAAGACACAAACCTGATACTGACAGTTCTGTGCACAAAGTATTGGACAAATCACGTCAAATATTGATTCAGTAAGAGACATTACTGCATTTTATTTTCCAACACACCAGAAGTTCTGTGTCGCTGTCTCTGCATCCCCCTCCCTTAGGGACACTTTGCTCTGTTTGGGACTGAATCCAGACGCCATGATGTTTCGCACTGAAGCAGCTGTGAGCTGCTCTTCATCAGATGTGGTGATGTTATCATTTGTGTTGACAATAAGCCATACAACAGTGAAATTCATGGCTGATAAGAGGTGTTTTCAGTTTCTGTAACCTCTGATGAGGATCAACACACAGCCGCTTAAACTTTGTCTCATCAAGAGAGAAACTGGATTCTGTGTCTGTCAGACAGTCTGAATAATGTAATGCACAGAAGACTATAGATAAGGTAGATTTTTACTTAATATTATGATTTTATTCTCATTAAATTACAATTTTATTCTAGTAATTTAACAACTTTTTCCTCAAAATATTGCAACTCTGTTCTTGACTTCTCAGAGAACACTCATACGAGGGATATGTTTTGAATGTTCAGAAAATTTTGAACATGAATAGAAATCTTGCTGAACACATATGAGCTGTTCAAGTACAGGGGTTTATGAATGAATTCAAAAAGGAATGAATCAGTTATTGATGTGAATAAGTGTCACGTGCAAATTTAAAGAGGATACTTCCCCAAACAAAATTATGCCTACATGTGTGTTTACTCAGCAGAGAAAACATTTAAAGAGAAAATCTGATCTGCATGAGAATAATAAAAACAATGTAGAATGTCTGATGGCCTTGTTGCATTGAATGGCACCTACATGTCTGTGTTTTCCTTTACATAGATAAGGACATTTCCACCCATGCAAGCGCATAAAACTTCACCAGGGGTGTTTGACATGTGTCCCCACCAATATCAAAATGATTCTGCACCCTTGTATTACAGTATGAAGTCCTTTCAGGATTTTGCAGGCTGTTTTTCTGATTGTTGTAGCCTGAAAAGTCTGATTTCACAGCAGCTTTTCAGAAAAATTCCAACATTTTCAGGACTTTTTTTTTCAGTGAAATTGCAGTGAGTGTGTGAAAATTGCAAAAAAACAGTTGAGATGCTGTCTTGTATTCGGAGCCCATTATTATCATGAGCATTCAGTGTTCCCCACAAGAATAAAATCTATTTAAAATTATCAGAACAGGTACAGGTATGGGTACGGGAACAGGTGCAGTTACGGTTACGGGTAAAGGTACACAGGTACACAGGTAAATAGGTACAAGTACAGATACAGCTGGTACAAGTACACAGGTATGGGTATGGGTACAGGGACACAGGCACAGGGTGTGTATGGGCGAACAGCCCCCACACTGTTACACCACCCTGAAAGTAGCAGCGATGCCTGTGGAGTCCACCAGCTCCATCTCTTTCACACACACTGAGTTGTACAAAGAATTACTGTTCCACAGTCCAGTCAGAGCTGATGTTCCTGCACTGACATGAGAAGATGTCTGCTGTCACACTCTCTTTAGATGTACACTAAGTGTGATGCACTGTGCTCAGAAATAGCTCGCTGTACCCTACAGCTGTAGTGCAATGCTACTATGTGTGTGTGTGTGATTGCTTGTTCTGGTCGGAGCCATCCACCATGAGCCATCTCCCACACAGCAGACATTTTGATGAAGTGTCTGGTGTTGCGGTGCGTTCATTCTTCACCTTTAAGATTGCCGCCTTCAAAAAGGCCCAGCAGCTACATCTATTATTACAGCTACACATCTTCCTCCTGCTCTTTCTCGTCTTCCCATCCTTCATCTTTCTCATCATTCACTGTCATCTTGTTTTTCTTCTTTCCTCCCTGTGCTCCTCCTCCTCCTTTTCCCTTTCTTCCTCCTACGGCTCATTTTCTCCTCCTGCGACTCCAGCTTTCATTTTGCTGTGGTTGTATGTGAGTGACCTTTCTCTTTTAGCTCGTCAGCATCAAGACTCTATTCTATGTACAGTTTGCCTATGTGTGTGTGTGTGTGTGTGTGTGTGTGTCCGCGCAAAGTACCTGCTTATTAAGCAAAAAACATTGCGAACAGTATGTGTTGAATCACGCAGGAAGAAACTGACCAATGTGTGTGTGGAATCTAATGTAAAGGCCCTAAAGGCATACACATACACTCACACACTCACACACACACACACACACACACACACACACACACACACACACACACACACTTACAGCACATCAATAACCTTCCCTACAGAGGAAAATTACAGCTTCTTGTTGCCTCTGGACATTTCAAGTATCTTGCATGCTACACACACACACACACAGACACACACACACACAGAATAGTATATCCAGCCTGCCTTTTGGTTATGAATGACCTTCACTAAAGATAGATCGAGTATTTAAAGGGGGAGCGGTTGAATATTACATCACATCAAATATTAACATGTGCAGACAGAAGGACGACTTGGTGCCAGACTGTGTGTGTCTATGTTGTACAGACAGGAAAACAATTCTCAGATGGGACACACACCATTTGTTTGGGTATTTATGCTCTCTCACACACACAAACACTATTTTACACTTCATTTACACCAACACACCACAGATTTACTGTCACAACATGCACACAGATTGCTGTAGCTATTACATTACTATTAATACATGAGGATGCACAATATTGGATTTTTTGCCAATATCTGATATGCTGATATATATAACAATTCAATTTGGTGGACAACCAATACTGATATCAATATATACACTTTTCCCCCACCTAATTCTAGTGATCAAGTGTCTTCTGTAGCAGAATTAACATTGTAAGATGCATACTCTTACCATGCATCTATACTAATATCAATACCAAAAGTAAATTATTAATTTCATGATCGATTTGACTCAGTTTTCACAATTTTAGGGCCAATTTGCGGAGTGCCAAAAACTGCAATTCCTCTAATGTCCACTTGAGGCTTGCTCCAAAACAAAGTCAATCCCCAGACCCCGATGTCCAACAAAAATTTCCAAAGTTACAGCAGAAATAAACATGTTTACAGCCAGGTACAAACATGTTTTTGGTGTTTGTAGCCAATTTCAACATTCATGACAACTGTACAGGGGGCATAATTAAAATGTTAACTCACCTGTTAACATTTTAATTATGCATGTGGGCATGGCCACATCAACAGGAGGGTGCTATCCACTGACAAGCTGCTACCATGGCAACAACACTGGTTAGGTAACGTAACCATGGCGTTACAGCCATAGCCATGCTATTTCAGTGTTTGTTTTTTTAGTTTGTGAAAGTTAACTGTAATGTTTGTGTCACCTAAAAAAGTCTTGGTTGTACTAACAGACCCTCTAAGGAGATGGAGGAGGTTACGTTTTCTGTTCTGTATATTGTGCTTAAAAGTTTGTTTTTATTCAAATGCCAACACTGTATTTTTATCACTTATGAGTTCAATCACTGGAAATACATCAAGCCAATACAGTGATGTGGAAAAGCACAATTTATAATGTATAACAGAAACTCAATGTGACAGTTGTGATTGGAAACATGCTGAATTGATGTAGTGATTTGAGCTCTGTGTAAATGTGACCTGGCTGACTAAGCATGTGATTTATGTTTGGCGCTCTTTTTCTATAAACATTATATGGAGTTTAAAATGTAAGAAATGTAGATAGACATGTTCTCTTGTAATGGACATTCATAAATTATATTATAAAAACTGTGAAATGTGAGCCAAAAAAGTGAAATGCCGTGAAAAGAACATAAATCCAATATTTCTATGCAAACCCATCAACCTGTCAAAAGAATCAGCTGAGGTCCTTGGTGCTACTGATGCATCATATAATAGATACTGAATCTCACATGCACGCACGCACACGCGCGCACACACACACACACACACACACACACACACACACACACACACACACACACACACACACACACACACACAGCAGTCTGACCTGTGTGTTGTACTGCTGGCGGGCCGGCGGCACGTCGTAAATGTCATGCTGGGTCGGAGGCTGGTGTCTGGGTGGGACGTCGTACTCGTCCTGGTCTGGTTTCACTGTGTCATACACGTACACCTGTCCAACCCGGGTAGGAACTACCACCTGGACACAGAAACAGAGAGGAAAAAGGCAGGTGAGAGTCAAGATCTGGGATATATATCCACACTACAATCATCAGTCTGAGTACAGATATCAACCCTACTATAGAAATTTAATATTCAAACCAACAGATAGAGAAAAGCTTTAAATTTATCGGCAGTAAAACACTGCAGCAAACACAAATATTAAACTCCTTATTCTCTAAAAAACTCACCAGGTCTGTGTTAATGTGACTATGGCAACCTACAAGGGTCACGATGCACCACCAAGTCAGGACGGTCTTTTTCATCAGTCCGACATTACAAAACTTAACAGCTTCTTCACCTTTGAATGAGAATTTATTGCTTTTTCACACTCAATGGGCAGAGACTTACAGCTATTCAGTCTCATTAAAACACGCTGCTCACACACGGCTAATAAAAACAGAGCAGGGGACCTGTCATAGTTGTCGTGGGAACCCGGCTGCCCTATTGTGTGCCTGTTTAAACTGCGTATTATATGGTGTGAGTGTAGAGTCAACCAGCCAGCCTGGGAAACCACAACAGCTGTGGTATACAACACACACACACAACAAAAGTAGCTATCACAGCCGGGATCCTCTCATCAGCCTCTCTTCTCTCCTTTCCCTCTCATTTCCATGTCCTGGTGAAACCAAATATGACCAGCAACAACTTCCGTAAAAAAAGCAAATGTAACCTGGCCCTACACTTACCAATGGGATGTTGCATTTTATCAACTAGCATGCTAATCACCAGTGGTGTATCCAAAATTACTTAGTCATTCACTATTTCCCAAACAGCAACCTCTGTGTGTGTGTTGTACAAGTCACTTTGATGGATAAGAACACAATTCTGTGATGCGAAACACCACCATTTGTATATCTACATATGCTGTCACACACACAAACATCATTTTTTAACCTACATTTACTACAAAAAACACCACAGAACTACCATTACAACATGTAATCCACAGGCTGCTGCAGTTTGCACTGTACATTTTTTTTATTCTCTCTGAGTCAGTTTTAACAACACTTTAAATACTCTCAAAGTACTCCTAATTATGAGGTCAATTTCTGACTGGCTCTGGATAAGACATTTAATTCATTTTCCTAAAAGTTGGATAATAAGTGTGTCAGGTCAGAGAAAAACCAAGCCAGAAACTAAGTTAAACAATGCTATAAATTCTGTGGTTTGTGACATTGGTTCATGTTACGCACTAGAGCAAAATTAAGCCAAACTACAAGCAAGAATTACCGGCCTTGCTTTGTACATCTCTGCCAACCAAGTTACAGTTACAGTTTACATCCATGTCTGTCCAGACTTGTTTAATATATATCCTGAAGGCTGTAATGGAATTTCATAAAAATGTATGCAGTTTATTTTTTAGCAAAACATAGATGTTTCACACACATCCTCTCTCCTGCAACACAGAGGATCTATACCAGGGACATTTCACTTGCTTTGTTTGGGGCCAATATTGCAAAATGACACAAGGCAGCTGCTTTTTACATTTCCATTTTGTATTTCAGTCATTTAGCCAATGCTCTTATCCATTTTGACTTGGCCTGAGTGCCACAGTGGTACAAATTGGATTTTTCAGATGACCAAACACCAAGGGACCCAAGTAATATATGCAGGGATTAGAGTCAAAGAGCCCCAACAACAGAAAATAATAAAAGACAATACACTCTAATGTATTCATTATGAAGTCTTTGTGTGACAATATATCCCGTAACATCAGTTAGCAGCAGTGCTTTTAGGAATATGAATCCAATTCTGTCCAGCGGCCTCAAACATGTTTCTAGGATTTTAGGACATCTCTAGGATTTTACAATGTTTCCCAGATTTTGGGACATTTCTCAGATTTTGGGACATTTCTAGGATTTCAGAATGTTTCTCAGATTTTGGGACATTTCTAGGATTTTAGAATGCTTCTAGGATTTCAGGACATTTTTCAGATTTTAGGACATTAGGGGCTTTGTTGTCTGTTATATGCACTCTTGCACCTTATTTACTAAAAGTACAAAAACAACTGTCAGAGTGAATCTCTTGTTTCTCTCTTGTTTTTATTGTGAATTACAAAATGGTCTGGGGGCCACCCATTTGGCCCACAGGCCGTGCATTGAGTATCACGGATCACACACACACACACATATATCGCGTCACAAATTTATAAAGCAATACAGTTTCATTTACTGTGTATCTGCTGATTTTATCATTATCTACATGTTTAATTCAAATAGTCTTCATCAGTATCAGACCTCACAGCCTGTATCTGTCTGCCTGTGTTTGTAAGTCGAATCATTGCTTAATCACGCTTGGCTCCAGCCTTGATTAATGGAAGCTCTCTGATAATATTTGCTCAGCTCCCAAGCTGTCAGAGGTACGCTGTGTGTGAGACAGACAAAGACAAATGATAAAAGCATCCATTTGACAACCTGTCTGTACTAATCTGCCTCTGCCTCCTCACTCTTCCCCTGCCTCATGACACATTCTCTATCTGCTCCTCCACAGTACGGGGAATTACAACCATTTGTATTTTCTAAAAGAATGTTGTAATTAGAACAAAATCCTAAAAAGCTAAGAAACATTCTTTGTTATGTCTTGTTGTGTCTTTGTCTCGGTTTCTGTCGAATTCTCAGACTGTGTCACACTCATGTAAACACCCCTTTCCTCATTGTCAGAAAGCTTTCCACAGTATTGACGACACTTGGCTAAGTGCCAGATGTGTCCTGCACGCACGCACACACGCACACACACACGCAAACGCACACACACACACACACACACACACACACACACACACACACACACACGCACACACACACGCAAACGCACACACACACACACACACACACACACACACACACACACACGTCATCCCCAGCCCTGTGTCAGATTGATAACCCATGTTATTGATCACCTGTCTGTGTGCGCCCTAGAGGATGGACACACACTTACACACTAAGTGATCTGTTTGAGTGTGTGTGTGTGTGTGTGTGTGTGTGTGTGTATGTTAGTAATAGTAATAGCCTTCTGAGCCTTTTAATCCCTTTAGGAGATCACAGTGATGGATCAATGATCACCACTAGAGAGACAACATACTCTTGTCTGTATGTATATATATATATATATATATATATATATATATATATATGTGTGTGTGTGTGTGTGTGTGTGTGTGTGTGAGTCTGGGATGCGCATCACTGATAACTCATAACATCATTTAATAGCAGCATAAGTGCTTTATGTCTGCACTGACTTGTTTCCCTGTTTTAACTGCTGACAGCACCTCGTGTCCAACTCAATTCAATATCTCATCTCAGTCATCAATAACAGAGAAGAGCCAAAACAGAATTTCTCTTTCATCAGGACATCAACTTTTACACCTAAATCAAGCCCTAAGGATGGACAGGTCACACCTTAGTGGAGTCCTGTCTGGCCTTCCTGATGAGTTCGCCCATAATGAACTTCAACACGTGGATATTACGTGTGAGACCAACTTCAAAGCTGGAGGAACGGTCACACTGTGAAGTTTTTATGCAGGTTTGTTGATACTTTTTAACACTGATTTAACATTCATGAGAGCAGGAATAAAAAAGTTGCCTGGCAACCTTATGTTGACAACACTAATCCAAAAGTCACTGCCCCAATAAAGTCCTCCACATAAACCCCCCTAAAACCACAACTTGTGAGCTTTAGAGGCGCTGGTGCATGTATTCTGTTGATGATGATAGACAGAGCCAGTCTAGCTGTGTCTCTGTTTTCTGTCTTGATACTAAGCTAACCATCTCCTGGCTCTAGCTTCATAGTTACAGTTCAGACATGACAGAGATATGGATCTTCACATTTGAATCTCGACAAGAGAGCAAGAAAGCATATTTCCTGAAATGTCAAACTATTCCTACAATATTTTTTTGGGAGTATTCACACCCTTATTCTCTGCTTTGTCAAACATGAAGTGATCAAACTCCACTGAGCAATCTAGAAATTTAGGCATGGTTTGCCCTGGGCAGACATTAAACGGAGGAAGACTTTTGGTCTCATTCGCAAAAATCTTCCTAATTTTTTTTCTGAAATGTGCAGAAAAGCTGAGCGTTTTGTTACACTGTTGACTTTTGTAGCAGAGTATAAATAAGTTTTTAGTTGTAAATTGTAATTGATCCCATTGCAAAAACAAGCGATAACAGGCATAGGTGTATATTCTGCTGGGTCAGGTCTGGAAGCATAGCATCTCCAGTACCTACGCTAGTGGAGAAAAATGAGTCCTGTCACGTTTTTCTGAATTTTGGCATTGACTCGTAGTGAAGTATCAGTTCTTGTGACACCTCCAGTTCTAGCAGATTCTTCACTTTATACTCCTGGGTATAGATGAGGTATTTCAGGAAAAATGCATCTTATAGACTGGGTTTCTGCTCCAGGGATGTAAACTTAAACATTACTTCCCTACAATCCCTTACAGCTATTTTAAGTGTGTTACCTCCTTGTTGTGCCGACATGCATTTGGAATTAAATGTTTCAATGTTGATTTAACATTGAAACAAGCTCAGTAGACTGACCAGCTCTCCCACCACTCAGCAGGAATGAATGACGCACCAAGTCTCTGTTCACTCTTGTTTCTTCTGTGTCATCACACAAAACTGTGGCCTGAGGATGGCTGTATACTTTGAGATTTACTGACCTACATATCCACCAAAGAAAATTCTGTGTGTGTCGTGTTCTCTGAATAAATCAGTAACCTCATAAAAGCTTCAGCTCCTCTGACCTACCAACAATAAAATGCCTTAACACACATTTATTTATGAGGATTCAGTGAAGGAGAATTCCTCTACATGCAAATATGCACACACACACACGCTGTGACAGAGAGACGTGTGGCACAAGCTGGGATGTTCACTCTTTTGTTCCATTTGTATGATTACGTCAAGCAGAAGTCATTGTTTAACAGATGACCTTTGCTCCAAGCAATGTCCCGCCCTCCTTCCCAGCAGCACCCTCCACCCTCTCCCTCTCCTTTTCTGCCTCTCTCTATCTCGCTGCGTTATGCTGATGAGAAAAGGACAGATGACGAAGAACCAGGGCGTGGGCTATGGACTAGAAACAAAGAGCAGGATGAGATCTACTCCAATGTATCTGGTGGTAAATACAGAAAATTCTCAAAAGAAGCCCAATCTTTCAGCTTCAAAATGACCACTGTAACCACAGCGGGAGAAATAGACTTTCTATATGTGCAGCTGCAGCGGAGGAAAATAAATCTTTACAGCACAGATGTGAGGTTGAAAGAGAAAAGGGGGTAAAAATAGAGACAGACCTAATTACAGTAGGAGGGTTGGGTGGTTTGTCTGAACTGGTGGATATGGCTGCTTCAGATCCTAATCTATACTGCACTCTCACTCTGCTCTCTGCGCTGTTTCTGCCTGTTAGTGGAGACATCCAGAGAGCAGGCAGCAGGGTGGAGAGGCGTTACTGTAGACCTCCATGGTCCCTAAAGTCTGGCCATTAGACAGTGCGATAATATGTGTATGTGTACTACAAACTGCTTCATATCCTAAAGGAAAGCGAGAAAAGAGACAAGACATTGATTTTTTCAAATAAAACCAAAACTATCAACAAGAATGAAAATCTTACAAATTGATTTCTTTCAAAAAACATAGGGAAAAGACTCTAGGGACTTAACAAGACATGGCTCAAAAATCAGCTAGAAATGAGTGAAAAACAAAATAAAAGCCAAAAAAGAAAAGTATAAAAAAAAAAAAATTCAGGTCATTGTCTTGTCACCTCTTACGGGACCGTTCTTGCCAAGTTGGTCATGCCTTTTTTCTCCATGTTTTTTTTTTTTAAAGAAATCAAACAAATTTGCTCAGGTTGCAAAGTAATTTGTTTGTATTTAGGAGCAGTCGCTGATAGGGGTGGGGAAAACATCGAGTCACATAGGAACCTTGATTTTCATTTTTAATGATTCAGAATCAATTTAAAAATCCTACACATCAATTATTCTTAACCCTCTAAAATTTCTATCATTTAGAAAAGTCTTAATAATCTTGAGACCGTTTGTCGGATGGCCTCACTATTTTCGGCAGTGAAAGCTGCCGGCTGTGCCGTTCAGAGGGATGTCTCTGATGCTGATAGCTTTTTTAGAAGCCTCAGTATCCAGCCGGGAAATTTGGGTGTTTTTACGGGATCTTGTTCAATAAATCCATAATGATAGATCTGTATTTTATCCATATTTCAATGATAAAAGTACATTAGCATTGATGCTAAATGCCATATTGGTTTCCCATAGTGCCTTTGGAGAGAGGTCAGAGGTTTGTTTTGGTCTTGTCAACCAATCGGAAGACGATCTGCAGCTTTTTATCCGCTTACGTTGCCATACGTCATCTGGAGCTAACTGCACTGTGATTAGCCTAATCCTGCTGTATCTGTGGCTCTGTGTTATTGGTAGCGCCTCGTGCATTAGAATAAACTCTGGTAGCCCCTATAATAATAATAATGAGACAAGGGTAAATCAGGAGACAGTCTAACAAGCAGCAGGGCCTCATATGGACGTAAACTTTGTGTTCACTGCAGGCAGGCGAATCAGGCCCCTCTCTGAAGTGTCAGGAGTGTGATGTGGCCCTCTACATCATCACGGATAGGAGCTGCTTTGCAGAATGGCACAGACAATGGGATACACAAACAACCGCAATTTTGGAAAAGTGTGTCCATTTTTGGAACTATAACAATTACAATGTTTATTTTTTGACTTTCTGATTCCCAACATTTGGGTGAAAGGTTTTCTACAACAAAAAAGCTTGTACATAATAAAACCTGCATAATTTCATACACACGTTGCTTTCATAACATAATATGCCACTGGCAAAACAGACTGGAGTAGATCCTGAAATTAAATCTCCTATATTTTGAATTGTTTTGCATCGAGAATAGATTCTGAATCGAACCGTGACTCCAAGAATTGAAATCGAATCGAATCGCGAGATACTGAAAGATTCACACCCCTAGTCGCTGACAGTTCTATAGGTCTGGCAAGGTTACTGCAGTAGATAATTATACTTCCTGTAACTCCTGGTAAAGTCTACACTGACGGTCATGATGACAAACCAGCAAGACAAAGAAGTAAAAACAAAAACAGAGCAGCAGAGGGAAGAGAATGAATGAGAGTCGGAGCCACAGTCTGTGAATACCATGCCAGCTATGTGGGGCATGTGGCAACACACACAGACACGCACACACACACACACACACACACACACACACACACACACACACACACACACACACACACACACACACACACACACACACACACACAGGCACCAAGCGGCAGTGCAGGGGTCTTAGCAGATTAGTGTTGGGGGTGTGTGGGTGGGCATGTCTCCAAGAGAGAACCAACACACTCTACCCCCCACTGAACTGGATTCCAACACCACATGGCATGACTGGTGTGTGTGTGTGTGTCAGACGTGGCATGCTCAGACTGGCTGTCTGGAAATTCAGGGAAAACTCCAGATGGACTGACTACCCTCAAGGTGAGGCTTCGGGACTATGGTGATAACTTTTTTTGTTTGTTCAGTTTATAAGGATGATATCATACTATACATTTTCTTGGTTATACCAAGAAAAACAAACCAGGGACCCGTGCGCTGACATTAGGCTGCACTGTGTCTGAGCACCGTGTC